>NW_017257588.1:286457-316056 GCF_001594055.1 Mycetomoellerius zeteki | reverse complement strand
GCCGTTATTAACTGCTTTTTTTCTCTCGAGATAATAGTGATCAAGATCTGTTGATTATATAAAACGAATTGGCTGACTGATAGGGATTTCTTCAAAAATTTTTATTAACTGCGAGTGAACAGAATGATTACTTGCACGTGAACGCTCACATTTTTGTTTACTTATATTCATGTGCTAAGAACGACTACACTGAGTTAAATTAAATTTTTCTCCACAATTCCTTTATGCAATATCGCATAGATAATCTCAATCTCTTTGAAAACTACATTTCCGCTTAACGCTGATGCTGAACTTGAAATAAATCTTCCGAGAAAGGAAAATAAACCAATTACGAATAATAATTGTAAAATATTTATAAAATTCAATATTGGCTAGTTTTTTTTCTGCTCCTAACAGACATCTCGAGTATAATCGGGATCGCCGAAGCTGCTAACTGGAAATAATAACGGAGATGGCGGCGTCACTTCGTCCGTAATTATCATCGTATATTTCAGTCGGTCTCGTCGCGATATCAACTTTTCCTAAATACATTATCTAGATTTCGCATCGGCGTTAATCTGCCCCGCAGTAAGTAATTAAATTTCCGCGAATGTCATTCCGCGGGGAGTTTATTTAGAGCGGCTATAAAAAAATTCTGACTTTTAGTCGCCAGTTTTTATCGGGGAGAGCGACGACGAGTCGGCAGATAAATCCGGCCGAGCGTTTCCCATCCGCGCGCGCGTCCTTTTCGCGAGTTAATGCGCTTTCCGCTGGACGTGCAACCAGGCACGACGTGCGTGTGCCTTCAGAGGACCCACGTCGGTCGTGCCGACGACAGGAACGGTTATCCGATATCAAATTACGTCGAGCCAAGTTCCTTCGCGATTCAGGGGCTCCGAGTTCGCCAATAACTTAATTCCGACACTGACACAACTCGTGACGGTATAATCTATTCTAATACTGTATTCTGTAACTTTTAATGTTGCGCACCTTTTTTATTATATAGTACATGTGCAAAGACAATATAATGATATCGACATTGTTGAGTTATTGAACATAGACACTGATCATCGATTGGTCATCCCAATATCTCTCATCTTTGTCTGATGATTATATCGCAAAAAGCTACGCAGATTTTAATCATTAAGATAATTCGATATGCAACGATAATATAATCCTACAATAAAAGCGTGTTAAATCGATAGTCGAATTCATTCTTGGGACACGGATTGGTTGTTTAGAGCTCGATCGCATCGCGTGTGAATTTAAAGAATGAAATAAAGGAAAGGTCCCTACCCAGAGAGAAATAACTCGTCAAAATGATGTCGAATCGACATCGAAAATGTTATTCAAAAACCGATCGAAGTATTTATCGATTTTTGATGAATTCGTGATACTCGATTTGATGAATTTTCGAAGGTTAGAGTGGTACAATTATGATGAATTTCTGATGCTCTAAACAATACAATAATACAATATTTTAACGAAAAAGTTAACGATTTTTTTATGGTTATCATACTTTTCTAGTTTTATCAGCTGTCTTCACTGTTTCGCGTATATTCCATATATTGTATTAATTACAATTTATTTTTGAAAACGCATTACCGCTGAGATTTGAATCTATGATTTCTAGAACGGTAGTTTAATACACTAACGTTGAGTTAAGCGCACACTTGCGATCAAGTTATCTATACTTTCTACAGTAACCTACTATACCTTCTACAGTAACTATTCTTAATTTCGTATCTCTGCTGACAAATTAATATTACTAATATTTAAGGAGATTAAATGGAAACGAAATTACCTAAGTATTTGTTAATTAAGCTGGAGAATGATAATAGCAAAGCGATTTATTCGTCATTGACCTCCATTCATTTATAACTTAATATTTTACATACGTATACCGAACTTCGCTGTCATACAACAAAATTTTTTAACTGTCTATATATTTTATATAGTCTATTCGAGTTCCATTATAATAATTTGAATGTTCGCATGTGCGACGTTTTTTTATAAATTTCTGTAACTTACAAGCGTGAATAACTTCACATAAAGAATCTCAAATTTTTTTCGCGAAATTTCGTATGTTATATTTTTATCTGTAGAAAAGTTGCGTTCAACGGACTCAACAGTTGAGTGAGTGTTCGAGGTCGATGGTCTTGTTAAATCGAAATATCGTGAGGCCTGCAATTTTTGGATAAAGAAAAAGGATACTACAGAATACGAAGAATGGGTTAAGTCGCATTTGGAGTAGTGCCAAGCGAATCATGAGGGGTCAGCTGGAAAGATAGAAGTGGATACCGCTATTGAGATGTTTTCACGTTCCGAAGATCTCTATAATGTTAAATATGTAAATTATATTGGTGATGGGGATAGAGCAAAACTTTTGAAGGAATTACAGATGCTGAACCTTATAAAGATGTTACAATTTGTAAAAAAAAGTGCATCGACCATGTGCAGAAGCGTATGGGCACTCGCCTTCGGAATTTACAAGGTCTTAGCGAAAAAGGCGAACTAACCAGCAAATTAATCGATGAACTCACTGTATATTATAGATTGGCCATTCGTCGAAATCCGAATTCCATTGAAAAAATGCGGAACATTTGGGCAATTCTTTATCACAAAGTTTCAACAGACGAAGTATCGCAGCACGATAAGTGCCCGAGCGGTGCAGATTCGTGGTACTCGTGACAGAAAGCGAAAGCCTTGGATAGTTTACATTAATACCAGCATAAAATGTCTACCAGGAAATTTTTGATGCTTGAAGCGAGTGTATGAAGACTTGAGCAGGGACGACTTATTCAATCGTTGCTTAAAGGCCTTCAAACCGAATTTCTATTTACACTTTAATATTTAACTATAAAAAATTCCCAAAGTTACCCCTCCCCCTATATTTTCGGACGTTCACAGTAGTGTTCTCCACCACCTGATGTTTTATTTAATGAACTTCGTCTATGATGATGTCATAAGTGAAGCTCATTGGATGTAATATCAGATTAAATTTAACCACAGGTTAATCATATAACGAAAAATTGGGCCTAAGAGTATCTAACCGCTAATAACTGCGAGACTCTACCTCCTGTATCCTGGGATTATCACATAATCTTAACTACTATAATTTAAACTATTAAATTATACAGATATCAATTCTCTGCACATGATTACGGCCTATGATAGTTATCGATATAATAAAAATCGATTTTCATGATAACATTTGCGAGATAAGATTTAAATCAACCGTTCACAATAAATTGCGTAATGTCATAATAATAGACGACTAAATGTCTCATCAATGAATCGAATCATTATATGATATTATCGATTTTTCTTCTCATTGTGTCGCCTTTCTGCTACCCTTACCGTGCGTTACAAATCATCCGTAAATTCTCCGCATGACCGAGCAATCGTCGCCCAGTGACAGATAGTTAGGCGTTACCCAAGCTGGTTACTGATCCTTCAACAAACACAGGCGGACAAACGTTTCCTAATTGTACTGGGAATTGTTTACGTTTACCTCGAGTACCTTCTCACCTTCCTCCGTTCACGTCTATTTCGTGTTTACCGTTGTTGTTTCTTGCGCGTATCTGCCATCTCTTCCGGAAGAATGAAACGATGAAGATTTTGTAGGAGTATATATATATATATATGTCTGGGCGTTTAATTAAGCGACTGATGAGCTTTCGTTAGAAGATCCTGTTTTTTTTTTCATAGCTTTGAGCTCATCTCTCGATGTTACGCTTGTCTCATCGAAAGGATTATTCTCTCCAACACAGGAAACAATGAATCCGCGTAGCGCAATGAGTCATGTACATATATCTCGTGACATATCGGATTAATTTCTAACCGTGCTACAGCGACGTATTTTTCGACATTTTTCGCGATAAAAAACGTACAGTTATTCACGTACAGTTATTCATGCATTTCCATGTTCCATTAGGCGCATCACGTGCTACAGCATCCGATTCCGGTAACAAAGTTGTTACTTTCCCGTTATTATATTTAACAAAAAATTATAAATTTAAAAATGTATCTATAAATGTCGAAAAATTCATTTTAATCCAGTTTATACAGTTCATTACTTTTATTCTTCATAAAATTTTAATCTACATTTTTATCAAATGTTAATTTTCAGATGAGATACGTATATAATTGACGTACTTATATGATTGATTTTAAAAAAGAAAAAAAAATTGAAAAACTTGAATCTGTTCTCGCGCATTTACGTTTCATTCTCTCTCATGAAATGCTGGATACGTATCTGAATTTCAATGACGATATCTTTGGGCAATTGGCGGATTGTACAAATAAAAAGAGTACCCGGGCGGGATCGTTTTGTCAAAGAGCCAAACGCAGCCGCAGAGTGTTATACCAACAATGCAACGTGTCTGAGTAAATATACGCTGTTAAATATTTGAACGTCCACCATGCGAATGTAAACGGGATCCTCTGTTATGATATGTATCATTAACTCTACGTACGTATATACATACGGAAATCTGTCCCGTAAACTAGACGTTTGTATAAAGAGCCACGTTCACGTCGTGGATATTTTACAATCAAGATCCCGAGTGTGTGCAATATCAGGTGCACACTGCAACGTTCTCAAGTTTTCCGCTAAGCAACACTTGCGCGCCGGAAAAGACACATTTGTGTCAAGATAAGCGTCGCGCGAGCGCGACATTCGGACGTCGCGACGCGTCCGATGTTCCAGCTCATCCTCTCGTACGCCTTGGGTGTCGTTTTCACAACGATACATCGATTTACTGCGGTTTTACTACGGCCGCGCAGCGGCTGTTCATTTTAACAGCGTATAAAAGCAGCGACGTATAAAAGATATAAAGAAAATATCAGCATTGACCTACGATAGGATGGCGATACAGTCCTTGCTAGAGGAATTGAATCGCGTCGACACGAATCACTTTGGAAACGTTACTGCTTCCGATGATATATAATAGATTATGATAAACAGAATGATGAAGCGGTAAAGTAGAGAAAGTATCAAATTATATCAAACAGCAATCAAATAAAGACAATAATATATCATAAAGAATGCCAATATTAATTTATAATCTTTCATACCGTAATTACGACCGTTTCGCATTAATATGACGTTAATAATTTGCGACGATCTCTTTATTGTTTTCGAACACAGGCATCGAGATCCACGATTACCGTATTTGCAGAATGAAACTGGGAATGGAAAGGAAGCCGCACTAAACTGGTGCGAAACTCTTCTCGTTAGATAGATCGCAGGACAGGTGCAGTGGCGACCCATGCTGGTATTTCCAGAGAAAAAATATCGCTCGTTTAACACCCCGGGTTCAGCCCCATGAGGCCGATACGAGACGAATTATTGTGCCGCGCCAATCTACGAGGATTACTCGCGCCCACGAAGGGTCACCGGGACGTCGTTCGACGATTTTACGGCGGCGTGCACGTGTAGTGTACCCCTCTGAAAGGACATCGATGTCGTTGCACCTTGAGCTTTTCTCCGGATTAGTCCAGGCAGTTGCCAAGGTGCTATCAAGAATTTCAACTTTAAAAGCTCTCCAGACCGTAATTCACGCTTTTGATGCTGGAAATCGAATTTTCGAGTTTTAATTCTTTACTGTCCATTAAAGACGTTAAATTGAATTTAACAGTTTCTGCAGGATAATTTTGGCGTCACAGTAGGAGGATATTGATGCCGAGTCAGATAAACTTTAATTTTTGAAACAGGAAATGCTGCCAGCTTATTAATTGTTAATCTAATTGTGAAATTGTCGTTAATGTATGACGTTATCATTTTTATTGTTTAATTTATTTCCTCTTTTCAATTCTTTTGGTGGGACAGATATTAAGTGCTCTTTTATATACTCTTATACGAATTTATTGTATATAAGGTGAAGTAGAAAATTGTCACGCATCACATTAAAACAAAATCATTTTCTTTTTTAATGCGTCAGATTTTGTCTTATTATAATATATTATTATAGGATAAACCCTTAAAAATTTCATGTTTTTTTATTAAATTAGAAATTTTTTAAAACTTTACGATGTTAAAACTTAACGAAAACGAAGTGAAAAATTGTATCTTTCTCAGATTGACACGAAGTTCGAGCATTTATCGAAGGTTTAGCAAAATTTTATGCGCCACTCGAAAGTCTCTCAAATCATACTCTCACGTTTCATTATCGTTAAAAAGCAGAAGGAAAATTTTATTTCAGAAACCACAAACAACAAAAATAAAAGAAGAAACGATCGTAACTTTAAAAAGAATAAGCTTGTAAAAAAACAATGGACTACAGACAAAAAAAAGTTTAATAACTGTGAATCGATTATAGAATCGGTCTGCAAAAGTTTCAGTTTTGTAATCTGTTCATTCAATTATTTAACTTTATTGTGTGGCAGCGAATGCAAATCCCGCATAGGTAGACATACCTACACTGCATAACTGTTATTCGCAGGAGCGATTAGAATTCCATAAACCAAAACTATTGCGAGCCGATGCCCGATTTCTCTCCGTAACGTATCCTCGGCGTATAATAGATTTATGACATGCTCGTATTAGGCTTCAAATACATGCGTTATGGATTAAGGCCGTTGCCATGAAACTACGCGTCTAATGCACCCAGGCTCTTTATAATCTGTCGATTCATTGATATATGTAATGGATTGTCGTAAATCTATTGTGATTTTAATCGGATTTATCCCTTCAAACATATTCCATTACATTTATATAGAAAATAATTAGAATTACACAACGTAGAAAAACAGAAAATAAAAATAAATTATAAATATACTTATCCATATAAAGGCTTAAATGATGGATGAAAGGCGAAAATTCGAAGTGGACAACCTATATAATTCGGTATAATTTTTTGCGTGTCAATGATATCAATGCCAGATTAATTATATTCGCCAGTAATTAATGTTTAACAAAGAAAGATAATAATTGTTTATTTTCTTTTATCAAGAATTCATTTTAATTTCTTGTCATATTAAGTAGATTACATTATATACACATAAGCTTTTAGAAAAATCACATTTGTACACTTCTTTATCTGAACTGGTTTAAAGTACTTTATCGTCAAGTGCTTATTATCAGGGATGCGTACTGGCCTGATGGCATGAATAAGTGATGATAACGGCTTTTATAGCCGTAAATTTTTTGGCGACAAATATAAAATTCAACCCCTGAGCGAGACGCGTATATGCTAATTTGTGAGAATTAGCGAACGGTATTGAGTAATGGAGAAAACTAGTAACTGTCACTCCGACTCTTGTAACAATGGCCAATAAGGTACACGGTTGCAATGGAACTTTTCTGTTCGTCTAATTGTCCTAACGACTGACCTTCCTACCGTTCACACTCCTTTATCTCCCTCCCGCGTCGTACACTAAAGGTTTGTCTGATTTTTTAGATAACATTGATACTATTAGAATCAGGGTTGAGTAGTACCTAGTTAAACGTTAAAAGTTAAAAAAAAGTTAAAAAGTTAATAACTTTTAACTCAACATAATTAATTTTAAATGCATTAATTTTTAACTTAATTTACTTACTTTTAAACTTTAATTCATTAACTTTTTTAAATTAAAAATTTTTCTATCTCTCTTAATGCTAATATTTTTTTCTATAACATCTTAAACATTAGAGAATTAATTTAGAAAAAGTTCATTGATTTTATGAATAGAGAGTCTATGATAAAAGTCACACCATATAGCCAGTTATTGACTCTCGCTAGGTTTTGTCAATTCCCGTTTATATTATATTTGAATCACACTAATTTTAGGTATCATAAACATTATATTTCATCAACGTAAATATGAAATGAGTCTTAGATGAAGAATTGTTGTAAAACAGTGCTACACATCTACCCATTTTCTAAATTTTATAACAAATGGCGCCGAGTTAAATCCTACATCAAATTAAATAAAAAATACAATCTATTATATAACTGCGTTACCTTGACCATTCAAAAAGTTACCACAAAAAATTAAAGAAGTAAACACTTGGCGCTGCTAGATCAGAGAATCGGTTTAAATAATAATAAAAAATTTACTGCAATGACAAGCTTTATTATTCTAAAATTATCGGAGTGTTTTTTTAACAGTGCGAATAATTTTTTTTAAAACACGTGATATCTATAGTGCTGAGGGAAAGTTAACCTTCAACCGGCCGAATCTTTATCTGTTGTTATGTTATTTCATAACGATACATCCAGAATCGTATATCCAGAAGAGACCTGCGAAATAAATACACAAAATTAAATCCTTGTGACATTCACATTATTTTTTAATACTAGAATTATCGAGAATTAATATCTGTATATAATTATGCTATGTACTTTTTAAAGAATATAAAGGAGAGAAGTGCATTGATCAATTTAATCATTTATAATACATATTCCAATAAAAGTAACGAACAATTTTAGAAAACGTGCCATTATGAATTTGATTAACAACTAATTACTTTGACTGCTTTGCTAGTTCTATTGTAGTATGAATAATAATTCTATTTATGACTTACAAATCATCTAAAGTCGATTTAACTTTTTAAATTCTTATTATTCTTATCCTTATATTTATATATAAATTTATATTTCTATATGTTATATTAAATTTAAATCATAAAAATTTTAATTAAAACTAGTAGGATATTTTTCATTTTATTTATCTTACATGGAATAAATCGCGTTATGTGTTAACGTTTTACACGATTAATATTATATTAAGTATGATATTAATTTACTATCAATGAAATGAAAATATTATCTATAGAATTAAATTAAATATTATTAATGAATCCGTCAATGGATCGCGATTCTTAATTTGTGTGAAAAATGT
Organism: Mycetomoellerius zeteki; assembly: GCF_001594055.1. Taxonomy (NCBI): domain Eukaryota; kingdom Metazoa; phylum Arthropoda; class Insecta; order Hymenoptera; family Formicidae; genus Mycetomoellerius; species Mycetomoellerius zeteki. The sequence continues at coordinate 307,251 of NW_017257588.1, read as the reverse complement.
TTACCAAATTTTCCTATTTTTCCTCTTCCTCTTCCTGTGATTCCTGTGATTCAGGTGGTGGACCCCGTGGACGCTGTCCTTGTTGACCCTGTCCTGGTGGACCCTGTCCTGATGGACCCTGTCCTGGTGGACCTCGCCCACTGTGTGCCACATGTTGCATTAATAAAGGACTACCTTGACCTGTCATAGCATGTTCAGCCATATCAGCGCTTGTTTTCCTTAGTCCTGTCCCCATCTTTAAATAAAAATTATCTCATCGCAAAAATTATCTGACGAGAGTTCGAAAAAATTATTTATATTCATATGCAAAATGTAAATTGAAAAACTTGTCAAATTTTTCTGACATAATTCCGCGAGAAATTACAAAACATTCAGTCATACTCACTTCATTCCTTCGATCTTGTTGTGAATCGGCGAACTGAAAAGGCAGTCGAATGTTTTGTTATAAATATGATCATATTAGGCGATATTAATAATGAAATATTAGTAATGCTATAATTATGCAACTCTAAATAATTGGTATTATTTCGAGAAATTAATCAAATGCTTCGAAAAATGTGCTTTCCAAAAATTATTTGGAAAAGCATAATTTTAAAAAATATTATTTATATTTGCCTTCTCTGCTTTCGATAATAAAAATCCCTATGTATTTTCTTTCTTTTCATTTTTCTCATTATATTATAAAAGATATATGATGAAAACTTTTTAAACATTTATTGATATATGATTTATTTTGTATATAATGGGAAAGGAGGATGTTTCTAAAAAGGGCCGATTTCTGCCTAAAAGGTGTAAACAAAAAGAATAATATTTTTTATAGATTTTGATCTTCTGGATACGATAAAATTATTAAAAAGTTTGTAGCGTTTAGGGAGTACATCGAAAATTGAACACAAATATGATATTTATTTTTCAATAGTCTTGTTTAATTTTCGAGGTGTCCTCCAAATGTCATGAAATTTTTAATAATTTTATTGTTATAATTTAGAGCCAAAAATTGGCCCTTTTTTAATATCTTCCGAAAAATGAAGGATATTAAATCCTCCGATTTTTGCCTAAAAAGATATAAATAAAGGAAATAATGTTTTTTATAAATTTTAACGCTTTCTAAATATGCTAAAATTAAAAAGTTAATGACATTTATGGAATACCTAAAAAATTAAGCGAGAACATTGAAATTTTAATAAATATACCAAGTCCGTACTTAATTTTTGAAACGTTCCTCAAACACTACGATTTTTTTAATAATCTTATCATATTCAGGAGATCAAAATTTACAAAAAACACTATTTCGATCTTGCTTACACCTTTTTTAGGCAGAAATCGTATTTTTTTAACATCCTTCTTTCATATTGACTTTAATTGAGACTTTAATATTTATTTTAAAACGCGAGTTCATATATTTATAATATAATATATTAATTTAATTTATATAATATTCCTATTGATAGATAATATTAATAATATGTCTAATTTATATTGCTTCATTCTAAGACTATAAATGAGCTATTATTGACTTCTTACCATCGCCATGCAAAGCAACGTAATGAGGAACAACTTAATCATCGTGATTCGCTTTGATGCTCACGTACACTAGTTGGAGATCAGCTTCGTTCTTCGCTTTTATATAGATCTCACAATCCGTGACGTGTTTATGTGTCCATTCACGGAAAAAAACAGCAGATCCATCCTTGCTACTTATAATAATGCTACTTCCGATTATTACCATGGTTTTGCGCAATTAGCGACAGGATTTGACGCGAAACTTATTAAGTTGAACAATAATGCAATTATAATGTTTTGCTTTTGCGATAATTTGCAAGGTTTTTTACGATAAAACTTAATCATAGATCTTGTCGCTTGCTTCGTTGTTTATTATTTTTACCGACTAGTAAGTACCACCTATGTGATATTTATATATATATATATATAAAGTAACGTGACAATTTTTGTTAGTCACCGTTGGCGGCATTTCCGCTGGGATCTTACGTCCTCTCAGCTCGAAGGGCGAGCGCACATACGAGCGTGCGCTAATTACTTATTTCTATATTAATTCGCTTATTATAAGTTACTTTTCTAGTATAGTTCCGAATCTAGATTTTTATTGGCGACAAAGGACTGTGATCGGTGATTATACCACTTTTCTTTTGTATTTTCGTCGTCTCACCGCCAACTGGAGAAGGAAAAGCCACTACGACGTGAGAAGAGAGAAGAGCCGCTGTGGCGGAGCTTTCTTGGACTTTCTGAGCCAGCTCGAATAGCAAGGAGGCTGCGGACAACATTGAAGTGTCCTTTCAAATTATATTACACGCTCTAAAGCGCAAGGATTTGCGACCCGCAAGGACCTGTGCGATTCGCGGGACCGCGGGACTATTAAGAGCCAATCGGTACATGACATGGACTCGATTAGAGGGCGGCCTGCGTAGATCCGTGGCTTAAGAGTCATTTTCGAGTCTTCGCGTAAAGAAATATTCAGCGTCGCATAACTATTATCTTTCCACGTCATCTTGTCATTGGCGATTAGTCAAACTTTCGCATACTGATGATACGCCCTTAATTGTAAAGTATTTGTGTCTCATTTATTCACCGTTAATATCCGGCAATAGCTTAATCGACGCGTATAGAATCGGATTGTGTTATCCCCATCGCGGGTGCCAAGCCTCGGATAACAGCCGGCTCGAAGACTGAACTAGATGATCCTCTGTACTGTGATATTGACAGAATATATTGGTTACTTTATTGTTCTCATTAATCTGTGCGCAGTTCTTTCAGCCTGTAACGAACCGTCCTCTACCATTTCGTGGCTGTGCAGCCGGATTCCGCCGTCGCGATTAATAATTGAGAGTGAATATTGAGAGTGATAATTGAAAATTAACAAAAGAGTGGCACGCTCTTTCATGTCTGGCGCCCAACTCATCTTTAGCGAGAATTTATGAAGATTTACTAAAGATCCGATTAATTCACGATTCTTGAAGTAATATACAGTTCGATTCGTAAAATCTAATAGAGAACGCGACGAAGTTGTGCTGTCACTCGCGAGTACGGTCACAATACGTATATATATATATATATATGTACACACAGCTTGATAATATCCTTTGAAAATGTTTGTGTGTTATATATTGCGTGTTTAACTATTTTAATGATTTCAACAAAAATCTTTAAAAAATCACATCTAAAGATGACTTTCATAAAGTTGAATATTTTTTCATTTTTTAAAAATAAATCTAATATGTGTTATGATTTTTGTTATTTTATTCTGACTTTGATGATATCTTATTTTTAATGAGCGTCGGCCGTAAATATTGTTTCGTGACACAAGATCCAAGATCTTGCAATTTTAGTGTGATTATAATGATAAGTATGATATAAGCAGTATAAATGACAATAGTTAAAATAAAAAATAGGAGCATAAAAGCCAAACGCAAGGTCTTTGTGCAAGTTATCTAATCTTCATATAAACGTTTTGATTTTCTCATTTGTTCATCTTCAGTATGTTTTTCATAGCATTTAAAAAATAATTACATTTGACTCTCAACTACATGAGTGGGTCATTTGGACCCGAGTGAAAATTTTAGTTGGCCTCTATTTTTATACGGTTAATATCGCAGTGGGCGTAATTAGACCAAGCCAAGTTTGCTAGGTGGCGCCAAGTTTTTTATATTAAAATTTTTTTATTTCAATTAGATGCTCTTATTTTCATGTATTTTTGTTTAAAAGTAGTTAAATATGTAACATTAGTGTTTTAACGAAATGTATTTTCTGTTTATAAATGGCGCAATTTAAAGATTTCATATATTTGTTTAAAAGAATTGTTATTATATACTTTCATAGTTTGGAAAATAGATTTGGAATAGGAAGTCATTTTTTTTTCAAGGACCACACATATTTGCGTATAATAATTTATGTAACAATTTTTTCTGAGAGGAGCACACACATTTGGCACCTTTTTTTTACCTTTTTTTTAAAAAGGTAAATTTGTTGTGATCTTTATTATTATTAGACAAGACTTCTTTGTCTTAAATAAAGACAACAATACACGTTTTGATAAACATGTTTATAAATATTGTTTGACAAAAATATTTATAGGATTATATTTTCGTCATTCATTAAGTTCATTAAACAAAGCTAATTTATTCTCGATTTATAATTCTCAATTTATATTTATAATATAAAATTATGCATCTCTGAATATTTTATAATATTTTGAAAACTCATTTAAGAATTTATCTTTCGAAAATACATTTTTTAAGATTAAATTTAACAAGGATTAAAATTTATTCAGTTTCAAGTGTAGTTTAATATTAAGATTAATATTAAGTTTAATCTTCTAAATCTATTAAGAGAATTATGTGTAACTAAACACATTTTGTAATAAAGTTCCTCCGAAGAGAACCTTTCCTTAAATTAATCTCTCAAACGATACAAAATCTGTCCCAATCCGTACCTTTAATGGTATTGGTTAGAGTTCAATACTACACTGTTAGCATCGATTCCCGATCGACGGAGAGTTCTGCGGCTCGTTAAGACGACCGAAGTCGGCTTTTGCCTCAAATCTTCGAAGCATATACCCAGATAATTAATGGCAAGCGCATCGTACAGCGGTGATAGGTGGACTGCGCGAACGGACTTTAACTGTGCCTTGCCACAGTTAAAGACAGGTGCCACGGGGATCGGGCCAGTCCCGCGTTCGCAAGGTTTGTACGTTGAATGAATAATGCGAGTGCACTTGCATCCTGGCGCGGCGTCCGATCGTACATAGAAAGGAAGGTGAAGTCGCCAGGGCACACCGCCTCAGTATTATCCGCTTATATCGTTCATCTGTGCGAGTGCATAAGTATGCATGACGCGATAGGCACGCACATGCACACGCGCTCGCGTGTCAAAGATTAAGGAAGGACGAGAGCTACGTACAGAGACGAGAGGAGAAGAAAAAGAAAAAGGGGAGAGAGAGAGAGAGAGAGACTCATGTAGGCAAACTTCCACATGCCAAAACGCAGAGAGCAAGGTAAAGCTCGCATTCATTGCCCATTGGACTATTTCCTAGCATCCCCGGTCCCATTCACGGGCAACAGGACGTGGTTTGCAGTAAATTAACGTTAGGCGGAGACGGCAGGTATCCGTATACATTAGTGTACGTGAAACACATATTTGCGAGCAGACGTTCATTCTAAAGTTGCTTAGCGAATGAAAAATTCTGGATAAGAATGATCAGACAAAATACGATTTACGATATCTTCAAAATAATCTCTTGTTGACTAAAACATCTCCAATCGTTAATCGAAACGTTCTTTTTAGCTACTTAATTCACACCACTACCTGCAAACCATACAAGTTTTAAAAGTTTACCGAAGCGTCACAAATTTCTTTTGACAGTGTATTAACTTCGAATAAGTTACTTTCTCGAATTACCTGCAAAAAAATTCGATACTACAATATTTATGGAGATTTATCATGTAATAATGGATTTCAGTATAAACTCATCTTTTTATCGGAGTATAAATTAATAAAGTACAATTAACTTCGTATACAAACATTATTGAATACTTACTTACGATATAATTAATTGCCCTCATTGTTTTCTTTTTATTAAGGCAGTTTTTTAATTAACAATAGCTGCGTTAAAAATGCAACAAGCAACAATATTCTTCTTTACGATAGATAATTTATAAGCTGATATCATTCGTATATACGTACGTACGATTTTTAATAAATATGCGGTAAGAATGAATTTGAAGCCGTTATAGCTAATATTCGTTATCGTGTATTCACCAATTGACTTAATGATTCGAGTGAATCTATTCTCGATGCAGGACCTAAGTGCACACACGAGGTAACATATTGGATGTTCACACGGTTAACAAGCATCTGAGCAAACAGTCTCCAACAGCCTTGACAAAGCAGCTGTGATCCTTGCAATTGGACAGCTTCACATATTTGGAAAATTGGCTGCAAAAGATCAAAATATAATATTAACTTCTCAAAGTATATATCTTTTCCTTGCACGAAATAAAAAGTAAAACGCAAATTTAATAAAAGATTATTAATAAAGTACAAATTGTAGTGGGTGTAATTATTTTTTATATTTTATTTTCTAACTCCTATAAAATACCAATATCAAATATGTACTGTTATTTGTTATTGTGACATTTATATTGTCCTCTTATTTTAAAAATAACACAATTCAAAAATTAAATTTTTTTAGAAAAGCGGAAAATTTTTTAACTTAACAGAAAATTATTAATGTTTCTACTCAAATAATTTCACAAAAAGAATATATCGGCAGAAGAATACATTTTTAGAAAGATGATCAAATATCATTTTTGTCATTTCCGGTTTAAAAAAAGCCCTTTTTAAATCATGATGATTTTGATATCCTACAAAATTATATCCAGTGGAGTAACGAGACACGTAACGTTACGCGTTACTCGTTATACTTATAACTTTTTCAATGTAACGCGTAATAGTGACAAGTTACTTTTCAAAGTGACTTTTCTAACCTTAGTGCAACCTTAACGTTTAGTTAGTTAGCGTTACCATTATAAAAAATTGCAACATCGTCATCAAATTCTTTACTATAAAAAGTAACGACAAAGTAACTGAAAAGCAACGTTTGCCAACGCTGCATATATGTATAGTGTATATTATACACTATTGTATATGTATATATATAAAAACATATTTTAAATATTTAAAATATATTTTAATACAATGATATATACATATATATACGTGAAATGCTTAATAATAATTATTGAATGTATAAATATTACTACGTAGACTACCGAGGATACATTAAATTTCACATGTATGTGCAATGTTTATACAGTATACATGATATTATAGATCATTAGAATACACCGGCATTGTAGTTTCTCTCATCGCTATTATTAAATCCATATCAAATATTTTTCATGACGATTCATCATTCACAATAATAATAATCGTCAACGTCTGAAAAGCTATTAGCTTTATGTATACGTCTTATTTTGTGAATTGTATCAATTCCGAAGATAGAATGAGACAATTGAGATATGATTCTCTTAAAGGTTTCATAACATTTAAGAGATACAAATATTGATTTAGTATATTGATACCAACTCATGTGTAATCTACACACTCTCGATGAATCATACACCCGATAGAAGAGTAATAATGATTGCAATATCTCCGACGTATCTAATTAAAGATCTAATTAAAATAATTGTCCATTATGTATCATAGAGGGAATATCGGTCAGTATATGCATATGCTATCATGTTTCTAGTTGCTTTGAATTTAATTTATGATAATAAATTGATGTACCTTTTATTATTAAATGTTAATGATTTCTTACCAAATATAAAATTACTCATAATAAAATTGATATTATAAAATAATTAATAAAAAACAAGCGATAAGTTCATTAGTGCGCTATGGTAAAAATTTCATATTAAAAATAATACTGATTACTCTTCTCTCTCTCTCTCTCTCTCTCTCTCTCTCTCTCTCTTTCTCTCTCTCTCTCTCTCTATTATATAAAATAGCGAGAAATGTTTGAACATGTTGTGACGAGTTCGTATTGATCAAAATGATTCTTTCGCAGAATGTACCTTTCCAGAACAAGGTGAGATATCAGCGATATAATCATGATAAGCCGAGTGATAAGCGATTATTCCATCTATTTAAGCACCGATCGCCCGTTATGTCGACAGATACCAAGTAGCTTTCTTGCAACAATAGTAACGCGGTTTTCGAAATAAGGCAAGATGTCAGCATACAAGTACATAATCGGTCTGGCTGTTCTGGTCGCCGCTCTGTTGACCATCACCACTGTACCCTGTGCCAATGGAGCTGTCACTTCCTATGCTAATAACAATAAGTCGAATCATCTAATCGTCGGCTACAGGATGCCCGGTGATAAGCTTGTCCTTAAAGAGAACATCATCAAGAATTCTAGCTGGATGAAGATTCAAATTATTGAAAAAACCTTCAATGTCTCGAGGTATGAACGTATCACCTTAATTGAAGCATTGGACCAAAAGACGAACGGAAACGGCGCGCAAGCTAGTATTTTGAATGGTGGACCTGGACACAGCAACGTCACCCTGAGATGGAAGAGTCTGAGAGGTCATGGCATTAATTTCATCTTTAATGTGTATGCACGATTTTAATTAGCTACAATGAAAGCAGCTACTTCTATGATACAATTACGACGGAGAAGTAAAATAAGCAATTTTAAAGCTACATCAATCTAACATATTCTGAGCTATTTATTATTTCAACACTGTCACCATTGCCATTGAAAAAAGATATATCACTGAATATTTTGGTTATTCACTTTAATTGTCTTGTACATCATCAATAAATCAATGTAATTGATATAATTGCATGTTTTTCTTTAAATTTTCACAAACTTATACACTTATCTATAAAAAAACTTACATATATATATATATTTATATATAAAATCGTAGAACATAAGTTATTTGTGTGTGATAAATTTTAATTTTTTAAATAACAGATAAAATATGTCAATTGATAACACTCTATTAAAAAAAACAGTCGTTATTGTTCATGTTTCCCTATTATGAATCAGAGAAGTTCGTCTTTATTACGTATTTAATTATATTTTCTAATTATATTCTTTAGTTTCTAACTGTTATTATAGTTGCTAACTAATTATTAACTAAATAATTAATTACTAATTATTTCGCTAATTATTATATTCTCGTCAATCGTCATCCATGGTACTTGAAAATTGCGATACCAGGTAAGAGGGATAGTCGTAACGATGCGAGCGTTAAGGAAGGAATCTGGAAGAAGTGTCGATAGTAATGCAATTAGCGCCGAAGCGAAACGCGACAACGTTCCCGAGTAAAAACGGACCGCGAAGAATTCACTCATGGAATGTCTTTCTTGTATGCGCTAATCAAGCTGCTTCGCTTCCCTTTAAGACTCCCGATAATTCGCCCCTTTTTTTTTACATTTCTTCGAGGCACGAGGCGGAATCTTCGCTGGTTGGAGTTCGGAGAGATCGTTTCCAAAGAGCAACGCGGGACAACTGGCACGAGGTACGGGGAAACGGAGAGGAACATCTTCTATTTCCGAGGCTTACGTACAAAGTACATTTTGCGCATGCATGGCGACACGGAGAAGGAACAACCGACTGGAAAATTGTTGTCGCTTCGTGGCGCATTCTAGCACGGGGTATCCCCTGTTAGGAGGAACTTTCGAATCGAGTTGAGGACCACTGGAAATTGGTGGCGGTATCTCAAGCTTGCGAACGACCATTTCGTTAACCTACTTATTCTACCTCCTCCCCGTTCCAGTCGCATTACTCGTGAAGCCACGCTGAAGTACCTAGTTCGTCCGCAGTTTCCGCTTCTGAAAACTACGCGCAGTAGGGAGAAGCGTAATTCGCAGTTCTACGTGGCGGCCCTTCATTGATTACGTTTTAATGGATTACGTTTCATCGGGGAGAACCGATCAGCGCTCTCTTGACAATCCTCTGTTGCCGATGTATAAGCGAAGAATCGACTACTTCGAATACTTGAATATATGGAGGATATACTCAGCCGCGCCGAGTACTGTCACGCTGTCTCAGTTCTGTCATAAACGAAGACAGGCCGCGAAAAGATTGTATTTGTGGACTAGACAGAATACATATGCAATTTTTATATGTAAAAATTGTAGTTGTGGGACAACATTAGAAACATATAATATTAGAGCAATTTTAGTTATGAAAAAATACGTTATTTTTACATACAGAAAGAACAGGTTTGCTAAAGTATCTAATAATTTTCCTAGATACAGATTTGACAATAATTTTGTTTAAATCAACAAAATAATTATGTAGAACATTCGAACTAGTTATTAGAATTCTCATTAACGCTTAAGCTTTCTACATAATAATTATCTTCCGTTTATATAAATAAATCAACTAAATATTCAAGTAATATTTAGTTAAAATTAGATGTTGGACTAATATATTTAATACATATATATTTTTATTTATTTTAGAAATGACTATGCGCCGATTTTTTACTTTTGGACTTTTTCAAAATAATCAATTTGAAATATTAATAATCCCCAAATTTTTTAATTAGATCATTGATCGAAAATTATTTTCGAATTTGCATCTATAGTTAAATTTTCAGATTTCAACAAAAACTATTCTTTCCGTGCAGATATTTTTTTTAGAAAAATTATTAGTTTATATTTTATTATAATTACTATTTGTGAAATTACTAATTCAATCTTGTAAATCATGTTTTTCGAGGTTAAATGTTTTATGCGAGTAGATAAGATAGGTGATGTCACATATGCAAAAGATAGCCAAGTGTTTAAAGATTGCGATGTTATTAAAATAATGATAAGAATGTTTAAACATATACGCGTATTACAATACACATGTGTATACCGCATATGATATGTATCTCTTTCTCAGAACAGTTATAATTTTCTTTAAGCTATGCTTGATATCTAACCGCGTTAAATAATAACAGACCTGCTTTTTTAACATCGACTAAGAAAAAAAAATGGTTTAAAGCACTGATCGCACTTGTAGATGATATTGCATCACACTTATCATTCATGTCAAGACAGACACTTTTATTTATGGAACACAAAGTTTGTGAATATAGTTATGCGGTTTAGAAAGAAAAGTTAATACGCTTTGAACTTTTCCTGGTACTTATTGCCAGCCAGATTCTAAATATGATACGTAAGACCGCATTAATGCTACACTACGACTATTCTGATGAGGAAATGAGGTCTAAGGTGCTATATCTGAACACTCGAGAGTATAAAATCGGATTGTCCTGGGAATTGCCACACTTGCGATAGTGCATAAGAAATATGGTATTATTTCCGTTGTAACGACATAAAAATAGGAATGCTTATGAACTAGCGCTATATTTGTTCTTTGACGTACATACAAAGTACGTAGCACATGTCAATCGATGACTCTAGACTCCTAGTACACTATTATTCGTGTTCGTCGCGACGTCGGTCGACACTGACTCATCGTCACGAACAGTATCTAAATATAATACGTAGAAAACGCGTGTTATTTTTTGTCTTTTTTTATAAATTGAAATTTTTAACTTTGAGAGACAAATGCGCAATATAGTTACTTCAAAATTCAATTTAGATTAGCATTAAAGTAATTAATATAAAACTTTATCTAAGATTTTATTAAAATACATGAATTCACTTTTGTTTATTCTCAACTTTTATACAAAAATCCAAAAGAATTGCAGGTCACTATGCAGAACCACAATTCGACCTAAGCCAGGTCATATATCCGATAAGCGAACGTATCTCTAAAAGTCGCACGACCATGTAACTCTCCCTCCCTCCCCCCCTCTCTCTCTCTCTCTCTGTCTTTTTTTTTTTTCTTTGCCATGGAATTACGTTTTATTTTCCTGTCTACACGTGGACTGTGATAAGGAGAGCTCGTGCCTCGTAAAACACGTACCTATGCATAAAAAGCCCTGACCGCACCTGGCAGCCGTAATGCAAGGGCGTAAGGATCGCGGCGAGCAACCCATAAACCTGTCGCACTCGCGTTCGGTTATTGCTTATAAAATTACGAGACTGACAAACACGGACATATGCGAAAACCCCGGGGTTGGGTGGACAAACCGATGACAGGGATCGGATGAGAACGAATGAAAACGTGTTTGTATGAGCATAGGTATAAAAGAGCCGGCCGTCAATCCGAAACCACTGTCGGTCATTATCGGGCAATTTTATATGGAACTTGGTAGTTACGACTCGCGGTTCAGATTCTGCAGTCGTCAAACAACGCAACAACATCCCGCACCATTCTACGGCACTTGGGATTCGTGCAAACTGAGTGTCGGTACACAGGCGACAACAAAGGGATGTGGCAAAAACGCGTTTCCGAAAAGTACTCTCGTGAACCCAACGGTTACTAAAAAATAGAAACACAATGTAAAAGGGTGCTAATAGTTTTTGTCACGTATGTGCAAACCCGCGACTTTCTGTTTGCCATTTTTTTCTACTAATGAAATTTCCGTATTTTTCTTTTGTACGTAAGAAACGTTTATTCACGTTTTTTTCCCGTTCATAATAAGATCCCGCATTATAGTAATAGAATCCTGCATTTTAAAACCGTGAGCGATGGATTTCAGTAAAGGAACAGAGAAGGAATGTCATAAGTCGGCGGCATATGCTTCCTGAGGCAATGCATGTGTAATGCAAGTCAGTCGAATCGCAAGCATTACGCAGCAACTCTCGAACGAAATGCTTCTAATGGATTGACCAACTGACTTGCGTTTTTCGTTTGAAACCTCCTGCGAGTCATTTGAAATCCCATGTAAAAGCTGATGAGTTTAAAGCGCTGTGCGTGTCAGAGTTAAATGCATTCCGCTGACAAGCCATACGCTCTTTCCTACGTGAAGCGTATTGTTGTATAGCATACAACTTGAATTATTATGAATTCCTGTTATGAGTATCGCAATTATTATTTTCATTATGAAATTTTTAAAAAGCGACGCGTAGCTTTAAATTATTACGTCATGGAGCTTACGACGCTGCATCCCAAGCGTATTTCATTGATATTATTTTGATAATTTGCAATAGTTACGTCAAGGGAAATTATATGTGACTACGGAAGCGGAGAAGACAAGAAACGAGCAATTATGGTTATGGTAAGATCTTAGATAATTATATTGGAATAATTACGCGTCTTGCAAACGTTACCATTCTACCGACTCCAGGTCCTTTGATACCAAAGCTGCTGATTGGCCACAAATGCAAGATCAGAGTCCGAACGTCGGCGAGGTCGGCATGTGGATCAACCGTGGGTGTCTTGTGCGGTCAGCTCGTTAACCGTATGAACTACACATCGACTGAGTAATCTCCGCCTGCTTATATAGAAAGAGCGATTGACTAATACTCTTTGATGGCAGATTCCTAGCGCAATGTTTAAACGTACCTATAGCCGTATTCCAGTACAAATTGCTAATTCCGCTTTAAAGGAATTAATTTTACCTTTTTATTCTTTATATGTATCTGAGACCAAAATGTTAATTTTAACATTTTTGCAAGCCTCAAAAAATCCACTATACGTCTTTAAATTAAAAATAACATTTTATTTTTAACAGTGTGTATTATATATATATCGATTAACTATAAAAACATGAAATGGATAGGCATCGAATATCTCTTTTTCGGCACATTTTTAACTGGAATAGTCACCTGGGGTATTTTTATACTCCATGCAGAAGCAAAAAAATGTGAATTGTTGTAAAATATTATTTTGTATAAGTATTGATCAACGTACTCTTTCTTTTTTAATAATTACTCTTACGAACCTTTATATGCAGTTCTATTGAAAATTCGCAATAAAAAAAGCGTTACGTTAATTAACTTTATTTTTTAATAAAAATATCGTCATAATGAAACATACAAGTACTGTAATAAACAGAAATACTGTTATGATAAGCTACTTAACGCGCTTAATTCGTTTAATATGTTAATATCTGTTTGGTTTCTACTTACTTTTTTCAGAAAATTGTGATGAAATACATATCTGTCTAAAAATAGACCCTATTAATAATACTGATTTTAATTTAATTAAGATATAAAAACCCTTTACTTGTGATTGTTTATTTAAAAAAGGAATTAGGTGACTGATTTCTCGGGTTAAAGTGATAAACTAAATTGCTTATCTCTTACGGAATAAGTTCAGTTTAAATATAAATGTACGTTTGCATACGATTAAATAGCTGCCAGAGTTCAAGTTTAATTCATAACAACGCGGGTGGGTAATTCGCCCGGCACTATATTTGCCGAGTAATCGCTTAAGATGTCACTAAGTACAGCGATTTTTCTTACGTTCGTACTCGCGCGGGTAGAGATACGTCCGTAGCAGATAAGCGGAAAGATACCGGAAAGAAGAATTAAAAGAAGATCAGCGTTCCGAGAGTACGCGAATTTTTCAACATCAAACATTCAGAAGGAGCGGGAAACGGGGAACTAGGGCAACCAGTTTAAAAGCCCAGGGTACTTTAACACCCGGGAGTACTACTCACTCAGTCTCGTCTCTGAAAAATCTTTTTATTCTAACCGTACATTTGTATGTACTCATACATATGTACGGACCGGGCGCAGCGGTACAGTCGCTTTATTGAACGAATTTCATTCTCGTTTATAGTTACGACCATCGCGCGTATAAGAGAAAAGTATATCGTAGTCATAGAAATCTATAGAACGCGTATAATTTACTATCTTCGATTGTAAAAGAGCTAAAGTAGACGTCAAGAGATAGAGATCAGTCTACAAATCCTACGTACTAGCCATATCTTTCTCTTTAACTTGGAGGTCTATAACGTGATCTATAACGCGAAGAAATGCATACATAAAATTGCTATTAATAAAATTATTCTTAGTTTAACCTGTTATTCTTTCCGACTATAACTTATAAAGTTTACTTTTAAATTAAACTTTGTACGAGTCGCGTACATTCGCGTTATTTTTTTAGGATATTCGACCAATTTAATTTAAAACACGGTGAATTGAAATAAGGATACAAGGTACGGTTACATTAATTAAATTAATACAACTTGTAATACAATTAATATCATATTACATTTTAACAAGATTTTCAAACTTCGGTTTAAGGCTGTTTTTAGAGTAAAGGGCTCGTATCTTGTACCCTTAACTTTGCCGTCGCAGTGATTTTCTCTTTTATTATTGCCATTACGCTTAAACGATCGTTCTTCTAGGTAATTTCCAGTTTTTCTTATAGTTCATCCTGCACGTATCAACCTACGCCGTGCGACATGGAGCTATGAAAATTTTTACTTCCTTCGTGGTAACATGACATTACCGTCGACGCTGAATTGCAATGTACGTTGCGTTTGAGAAAATGGCGTGACATATCGTGCGCGACTTAGGAAAGGTAAAGGAACGCAAAATGGTAGGCGTTTGAGACACGTAGGTGAACTATGAGAAAAGATAATCGTCGTCAAGGGGTATGAGAGTTCCATGTCAATGAACATTGCTCTGACATTTAAGAGACTTGATGTATCGATTTAAGAAAAACCAGGAAATAACTGAATCGAACACAAATATCTGCATATGTATACTATTGTATATATTGAAAATGAAAATTACTAACAAAAAAATAAGTCTTAATGCATATTTCTTTGAATAGTACTAAGTAAACATTTATTTACAGTGAATAAATATTTACTTAATAAGAAGTAATAGTTACATTAAATTAATAGAAATTAAGCTATTTACAGATATTGTATTAAGATCCTTCTTAGATGTCTGTACTCATCAAAACTATTAAATTATTTGTGATATTACTATCTTCTTTGGTTTAGGGCTGTGTTTCAAGACCGACAAATAATCGGCGCACAGTTAGCTTAAACTGGAAATTGTATAAATTCATAAAAGAAATATGATTAGGCACGAAAAATCTTCTTGACCGAATATAACCTTTTTGCGTGTTTAATTCTCATCTGTCGATTTCATTTAATATTGTTCAAATTAATAGTCCTTGTATTAAATAAATATATATTTACATTTAGTAAATATTAATTTAGAACAATTCAAATAAATATCTGTTAAAATTTAGTATTTTTTCAGTATATAATAAATTAGATGAATGTTTTAATTTTTATGTGAAAATTAATTGTTGATAATTAGATGAAACCTTTTGTATTATATTGTATTCAAAACAATTCGAGCAAATATAGCGTTTGACCGAGCGAGAGGTTGTTCAAATAGTATAAGTAAACGATTCAAATGTAAGAATCGAGAATTCCGAGAAATTAGCCTCGCGTTTCTATTATAATGAACTTATTGTAAAATAATAATTATTAAACGATTGGAGTAAATTGATAGTAAAAAAAATATTCTAATATCTATTTCAAGCTCATACAATACTACAATTTTATAAAAATACGAAGATAAAATATATGATATCAAATCATAAGATAAATTAATTAAAACAGTGTGATGAAAGATTTATAAGAATATAGAAATATATCTAAAAATAAATAAAATTTTAGTGTGTGTGTAGATTACATTTTTCCTACTTGAATCTTCTGCTTGCGTATTGTCAGGAAAGAGGAGCGAAAACTATTTTTCCGAGATGATTGTTGCACAGGAAATCCTGTATTTTTGTTTCCGTCATATCAGTTGTAAGCGGAAAAAGGTTGGTGGTTACTTTGCCATCCTCAAAGAGGCAACGAAGCAGATTGCGAATGACGTCCGACATACGTGAGTGTGTTTGCGTATGAGAAGGGCGAAGGGTCGGCTCGTAATTTCTTGGACTGGTTAGTGGAAGAGTCTCGTGTAGAGCAGCCAGATAGCTCGTGTCGCGGAAAGAGCGTGGATGTACAGAACGGTATCGATCCGCGTATTAAATATTTAATCGCAGGAGGAAGTTCAATACACGGACGAGGACGGTTGTCTTTTGAAGACAGGTCGAACAAACGAAAGCGAATACGCGACGGGGAACGAGGTAGCACGCAATTCTACTCTGTTTCCTTGGTGTTCGTCAAGAATGGGTGGATTTTCATTATTTAAAGAGCTCACAATCAGTAAAAAGTTGCGATCGTCGACATGCTGCTCGTATCGATCGCAGTTCGTAAACTTACTTAATACTAATTTAAGATTGTCGGGTTGATTTAAGGAAAAGAAAGCAAAAATACAAGCACTCTGGTGATATTTTATGTTACCGTTTCTTTTTTAAATTTCATTATAAAACATTCTTTGAAACTCTTAAAATTCTTAAATTAGAAATTCTTAAATTTTTCAAGTAGAACAAGAATTGAAGACTACACCTTGAATCTCTAAAGGAAAAAGAATACTAATTTCGCAAAGATTTTAAAGTGCGTATTGGAATTCGAACAAATCACAGATTGAAATAAAATAAGGCCAGGTACGGTGTTCTTTAAATTCTCTCTGGGCATTGTAATCTCCGGTAGTAGAATTCGTGAACGCGGAAATCACAAAGTGCACTGGTTGTTTTTTTA
Organism: Mycetomoellerius zeteki; assembly: GCF_001594055.1. Classification (NCBI taxonomy): domain Eukaryota; kingdom Metazoa; phylum Arthropoda; class Insecta; order Hymenoptera; family Formicidae; genus Mycetomoellerius; species Mycetomoellerius zeteki. The sequence goes on along the minus strand of NW_017257588.1, from coordinate 290,248 downwards.
ATGAGCTTCTGATTCATGTGTTTTACCTTAGAAATTTTCAGTCTCGCAAGTTAACCTGGTCACACTTTTAAGCACATAACGAAAAATATTACAAAGGATAAACAAAATAATAGCGACCTAGTGTGACGCGACACGGTAACAATTTATTGCGCAAATAACGATTAATTTGCCGCGATATATTTTATCGCAAAAACGGTGATATTATACATCGCTTTCAAATAAATTGTCGAGATATAAGATAGAATTATATGCTCTCGCTATTAAGTACGTCCGGATGTTTAGTACCAAAATATCCACAATGCGTGCACTGCGATGCTCGGAAAATTAAACTATGAAAATGCAACAATAAAATTACTGTAGTGGTTCGCGCCGTCGCGCTAAAATGTGAGCGTAATTACATTAGCGTGGAATGGCTTCATAAACAAATTTCAATAAATGCGCTAACAAATTCACTGCTCTCGCAGGAGAAATGGGAGGTATCGATCGATTATCCCGGAGATGCACCGCAAACGTGCCGCAACGAGAGAGAGTGAGAGCAAGAACGAGAGCTGAAGCGAAAGTGAGATCAAGAGCGAGAGCGAGAGAGACAGAAGGGCTGCGTTGAAAATAAGTCACAAAATCTTTTTCGTAGATCGACGAGACTCTAGACTACCGGAAAATTGTATTGCGTTTAAGGAGTCAACAAGGTCGATAAACAGGTATAAGATATGATCTTCCTGGAGGATCCCAAAGCGAGCCGAACCAATTCCTGTAGTCCGCGGTGAGTTTCTTTTAGCGTTACACTTTTAAAGGGAGTTTTTAGATAAGGGTATACTTTAATAGCCGCGGGCAGCCAAGTTAACCCCGAGATCTTTGGTGGGTGCATCTTGCACCTCCATGCAGATTTTACCGTTCAAATCACGTACTCGAAAAGTTTTTTGTTCAGTTATCGCGTTCCTTTATTTTTTCCCCATTCCGCACGTTGTTTGGCCCACTAATCAACGAGATAAAGCTTGCGAGAGAAATTAAGGAACTCACATTTGCGCCTTAAGATTCTGTTATCCTGCGACAACGAGCATCTTCGTTGGTTTATTACGGCGACAATCCTATCTTTAAGTAACGAATGTTTAATTATATCATAAATTAGTATAAGCAAATCGTACCTTCAAATGTGTCTTTATCGGATTATATAATTTAGAAAAGAGTTGGTAAAAAGTAGAAATCATAATAACTTCTTCTAGTTTCGTGCATATGCTTTTTTTTATAAACCTTTTATGAGAATATCGCATTTAAAGATAGATATATCATTGACAATACGGTATATTTAAGAGAAGATATTTTTCGCATATCGATCAGCACGTTTGTATACGAGATAGTTTATAAATGTGACAGCAATTCTCAAAAACGTCAATATCGGACAGGAAATTGTTTTTGTTCCCTTCGAACGTTTGTACATGACGGATCGAGTGGATATCGAGAAACTAAATTTTAGCGAAACTAAACGAAATTACGTGTCGTAAGTTGATGGCACTGCAAATTCACACAATCTTTTGCTTAGAATCAACGGACAGGTTTGAATCTTAAGAGAAAGGATCGAGCTTATATCTCTATAGATCCGTTCGCGTTGCTTGTACTTTTTTCACTCAGCGTCTTCGTTTTCTCTCTTTTCAACGCCTAAATATATATCTATCTCATTTTAAATGCAAAAAATTTTTGGGTATTTCATGCAACGCGAACAGACCTCATCGAGGATCTCCTCATTCATTGGTTACGCATTTAAGAACTATTTATCTTAAATCTATGAAAAGAATTGCGAAGCACATCGCATTGTGTCATCAGTGATAAGTTTTCGTAATCATCAACGATTTATACTTTTTTGTTAATAACTAGTGTACTAGCGAATTAGAAAACTAGCGAGGAGCTAAAAAAATATAACTCTATAAATAATACTAAATAATATGATAGGATTACGAGCACAGGATCTTTTAATGTTCAAATTAACCAAATCTATAAATATTTTTTAGTTGCTATAGGTTTCCAAACAATATATTTAATTTGTAACATTATATGCTAAATTATAAAAAATTATATTAATTTATGTGTGTGTGAAAAATTAATATAAATTCTATAAATATGTATAAATGTATATATATATAATTTATAGAATTATAAATTTGTTAAACTCTGTTAGTTTTCTAAAACATAATTTACATATACGCACGGTAGTACCTCTCGCGAGTTTCTCTCCCGTCTCTCCCCCCTACCGTTTCTCACCCTCACATCCGCATGCCGGTGCACTCTTTAATGAGACGGCCAGGCGCGGTTCTGCGTGCCGCCGTTAAAAATATTTCTCTCGCATTCATCCGTAGGAGATAGGGCGGCAGACAGAAGAGGGGCCCTTCTTGTGCATACGTGTTTCACGTTAGGCAGCCGGACACCCCCCGCTCGTCGAGGGTGCTGCGGGGGTTGCGCTCGCGATGGAGGAGGTGACGGTGAGGACGCGGCGAGAGGGTACGCTCTTTCGTTTCGCTCGCTTCTTCCTTCTCGCCGCGGAAGTCGGTGCTCGCGGGGGGTGCTTTTACCGCCTCGCAGATAGCGCCGGTAAGTATATACGTTCTTGGCGCTTGCGCACGTTGCGTGTCATTTCGCTCTCTCCCTCGCTCGTTCTCTCTCTTTCTCCCTTTGCTTCTCTACACGGCGCGCCGCGGCGAGCCGGCTATCACGCGCCGATTCTTCTCTCTCTCTCTCTCTTTCTCCCTGGCGCACGCCGCCAGGTCGAGAACGAGACGACGCGAGAACGTTGGCGAATGGATCGGAGAGCGAACACGCGAGAGAGAGAGAGAGAGAGAGAGAGAGAGAGAAAGAGTGAGGGTGAGGAACGAGACGCGGGGGGAGCGCGACGGGGAGCGAACCGAGCCGGCGCGGTCGAGGGAGAGAACGCGCGAGGCACGAGGGAGAAAGAGTGAGAGAGCCGGAGCGTTTGCGTGGGGAGCGATCGCAGCTCGTCATTCGAAGCCCGCCAACGGACGAGCGAGCAGCTACGGAACGGGACCGCGATTCAAAGAATCCACGCGATTTCCGCGATAAAAGAGAGAGGGGAGATATAAAAAAAAAAAAGAAGAGAATAGAGGAGAGTAAACCACGCGTCGCGCGCGATCGGGATAGCAAGTGAGAGCGGAGGGTGGTTTCGTACCGTGAAAGATAGTCTCGCAGATATCGCTTCGCTCGCGCCTATCACGGGAGCGGAGACTCCACGGGGTTGCAGAATTCGCTCGTCGCGACACTCGCTCGCTCGTTCGCGAATCCCAAACGAAGCGCTCCTTCGGTTTCTCCGCGTTCCGGGTTGGTTTCGCTCGCGATCGGGATTGGCCGTGGTACTCCCGCGGGTGTAAGTATCCGCGCGATTTTTCGACAGTAGGAAGGGAAAAGAAAGCGAAAGGTGTGCGTGTGTGTGTGCGTGAGGGAAGGCGAGTGGGAGGATTAGTGGGGAACGTTTACTGACGGTTGAAGTGAAAAGGAAAAAAAAAAAGAAGTAGAAAACGTAAGAGCGAGGGATTTAGGGAGAGTGTCGATAATAAAGTGGTAGCAGCAAACCGAAGCTTGTTGACAGTGACGAAAAAAAAGTGACTATCACGTCCGCGTGTTTTGCTCCGGGATATCGTCGTTCCGAGAATTGGCTCGGAAAGAAAGGCAGTGGAGAATAAAGGAGGGGGGGGAGAAAAGTGAGCCTCGTGATTTGTTTGCGATTTGTTTTGGTGAGCTGCGTGCGCGAGGATCGCCAACGGAAGTTCCCGGAAAAATTCGACCGTACT
>NW_017257588.1:269865-286434 GCF_001594055.1 Mycetomoellerius zeteki | reverse complement strand
TGTAGACACGCCGATATTTTCGTAGTGCTGAGCTCGGACGGCGTGGCCTGTACTCGGAATTCGTGGAAGTCGAGGGTCGCGGCGAAACGATTCCACGAACTCGCTGACCAACGTAAATAAGCTCGGCCGGTTCATTTTTTTCCGATGCGCACGTGAGCGAGGAAAACGCAAAGCGACCATCGTAGATCGTCACCGATTTCGCCAATAATTCCTACGGAATTTGAAGAAGGTGCGTCCAGTCGGTCGATTTCGACGGATTGTCAAATTTGCCCTAACGGCAAATTTCGATTTCTCGACGATCGCGAAAGTTGGAGCAAGATTTGCGACGCGGATCTACTTGGAAATTGATTGTATCGATCTACAAAGGACTCGCTCCAGAAATACAAGTGTCATTAAAATAAGATCTATTTGGAAGTGTCGCGTAACTTGGCACCGATTTCAGGTTTAATTGCCGATGCTTTGTGTCTTTGAAGGAAAGAGGATCGTGGAATATTTGAAATTACTGACGATAGTGACTGGTACGTCCCACAGTACCGTGATTCATCTTTGAATTCATCTTTGGATAGGAAATCCATTTTGAAAGAACTAAGAGGAAGATACGCGACCGACAGTGATTCGTCGAATTCGTGCGATATTCCATCGGAGGGAAGTGAATAGTGTGAATACAGCCGCGGATCGTCCGCGAGTGTTGCCATCCTGCCGTAACCCAGTCTTACGCGTTCGTTCTTAGCGATCGAAGTGCTCCTTCTCGCGGAGTGACAGAAGAGAAAACGGAAGGGAAAACGAGACGTCAGTGTCGAGAAAAAGGTCATTTACGAGCCACAGGGTGCACCGTCCGTGTTACTCCATTGCGATCGCTAGCCGTTACGAAAGAGAGAGGCTGCCGCGATTTCGAATCCCGTGACGTCATTGCCGCGATCGCTCTCGTCCGTACGTTTTGTCCGTTTTTCGCGAACGCGAACGACGAATCGTAAACCGCGACACGCATCGACGAGCGACGTGCTGTCGTCCCGCTGTCGATCCTCTCGCGCGTTCATACGAACCCGGAGTAGACGGTGCACCTGTACTTCGCTCGCGAGCCGAGACGTGCTTCGCGCGCGAAAGCACTGACGCGTTATTATCCGTGAGCACCGGCGATCATCGACGCATCGCCCACGCCCGATCCTTCCTTCGATTCTTCTTCGGATTACGCGGTCGCGTCGCGCCGGCAGCCTCTGTACGTCCGTCCGTTCGTTTCGGGAAGGATAAATTCTCCGGGCGGTGCTCACGTGACGAAAGTGCAGACGCTGCCTCCTCGGTCACTTGAAACAAGTGAGTATACTTATGTCCAGAGTTTATCCATATCGCTGCGTTGATAGAAAAGTGGTACATCTTACGATTAGCAATTTTTCAGTACACTGAAAACAAATTCCTAAATTCAAATAATATTTTCTTGAACACGGTACTAAGTAAACATTTTTTTATTGCAAATGAATATTTATTTAAAAAAAGAAAGTAATATTTAAATCAAATAATTTATGTTTAGTAAATATTTACTTTGCAACAAAAAAATATTTATTTAATATTATATTCAAGAAAATATTACTTTATATTTAATATTATATTTAGGAAATTTTGTTTTCATTCGAGAGTATTTTTAAAATTATGAATTAGAATAATGTTTTAATTAATTCTTAGTACACGCAATGAATCGTATTTCGGGTTAATTTTTATAAACATACATATTGTACGGAAATAATAATCATTTGTTTCAAAAGTTATATATTCGTAAATCTATCATAAATTCATCACAAGCATCAAATTTATATTCAAAATATATTCTGAATCCTAGTAAGTTTAATACTTTAATCAAAATTATTAAATATAACAAATTCGATTTAATTATTATAAAATTGCTTCTTCGATCAAAAGGTTATTGTTTTGAGTACATGAGTTTTTCTAAAATTTGTAATAAATATATTTTAAGATTATTATATATATATATCAAGAAAGTATTCTTTATTAAAAATAACTGTTACTTGAGATTACTTAATTGTTACTTAAATTAAGTAATCGCTTTTCTTAGCAATAGAATAATATACTTCTGTTTGTTACAAAAATTATTAAGTAATTCTTATATATACTTTAACATCTTTAACAAGTATTTATATGTTGTGTATTAAAAAAAGAAAAATATAGAGATCATTATTTCGCTAAGTGCCCTTAATATTTCAAAGTAAAGAAATGCGTAGGGCACGAAATTATCTTGCAATTGTATGTATTAATTAAAGGACAAGATAATGAATATATGCGCTTTCGCTTTCTTCGTATATTATATTTTTTCAATTATATATGTATATTCTTTAAAACTGTCTGAGTTTTTTCGAACACTATAATTTTAGTATTAATTTTTAACTTGTCACTTTTCTATCAATGCGCAATAAACTACTTTCATGGCCCCATCTTCTATCTTTCCAACTGGCAATTATATGAATTACACTTAAAAAAAAAAATTTATGACTTGAGGCGGAACAATATTGTCGGGTTGAGTTTTCATAAAAAAAAATTTTAACTCAAAGCGAAACATTATTGTGAGATCGAACGAACGTTAAAATGTCTTAAAATAGCGTATAGTTATTAGTGTATAACTATTTCTCATTTGAAGCGTAATTCGTTGAAATTCTTTAATTTTGTACACCATTATGATATGCGACCATTAACGCCTGGACATTGCAAAAACCCGCATTTTTTGTTATTTTGATCTCTTCCATCTGCGGTTGGAACGATATTTAGTGGGTCTGATGGTAGTTTTGTATACACAGAGTTGGTGCGTTCGCTAAGCCGTGAAACAATTGTTTTGCTTTTCAAAGTTTTTCTGTATTCCCCGTACCGCCAAAATTTTTCGCTATATTTTTTTTATCATTTTATCGAATGTTGACATTCATATCATATATACACGTGAATTAAACAAAAATTATATACATTTTGATACGCCTCTGGAGGCGCACACATATACACATATTTACAGTCGCATCGAGTTTGTTAAGAGTTTTCTTCTATTGTTAATCGGTTATACAGAGAAGTGATCGAAAAAAAAAAATTTCCAGAGAACTCCATATTCTGATAACCAATCTGCAGTTCTAACAAACTCGCCGTGCAAGTTAGATATCGGTCCACGAGACCGTGGAATAGTTGCGCGTGGAAACGCGTTACGCGTAAGCATATACACGTGCATACGCTGTTTACAGCCAGCCTCATTCATAACAAATCGCGCATTGCCATTCATTATGTCGTATTTTCGGAAATGCATTCGGATTGAAACTTTCGTGGCGAAACAGGCTTCGTTAGCTCACGGGATAATCTGGCGGCTGTTATGGAAGCGATAAATTTGCACAGTTTGCAGTTATTGCTTAACTTAGAGCACTTGGTCGGTAGTCCGTGGTAAAGTAGTAAAAACACCTATTGGCTAGTATTAGAAGATTCATCTTCTTACAACGTCGTTTATATTATTTATGTCAATAATTTAAAAATATATGGGGTAACATGCTGTGGTGGGTTTATAATTAGATACACTGTAAAAAATAAAACGTTAATTTTAATTTAAAGACGTGTAGTGGACTTTTTGAGGCATGCAAAAATGTCATATGTTAAAATTAACATTCTATTTTTACATTACAAAAGTTATTGCGATCTTAGTTCTATATTGATTTAATTTCATTTTATAATATTAACACACACATACACTAGAAAAAAGTCTTGTTGCATTTATCGGAATTCTGATAAATTCAACCAGAAATATATAAATCAGACTTATAGTTAAATTTAGCAAATATTTAATTAAGATAACCAGAGATTCGATTACAATAATCAGAAATGTGATTCGTATGATCAGTATTCGTTTTGTTTGTATTTCTCATTGATACAACTAGAAAATTTTTCTCAGCGAATCTTTATATTAATTTTTGAAAATATTCGGTCTAAAAATTAATAATAATCAACTTGCTCGGTGGAGAAAAGGATCGCTGTCAAGTTGAATCCTCAACTATTGTAAATCAAGTTTAGATTTATTAAAAAATTTAGTGCTACGAGTCTATAATTTATTGCCATTATATATAACTTCCATTAAGCTGATCTTCCCACATATCGAAAAAATGCATACAATATAAATATATAAAAAACGTCATCTACATCCGGTTTTGTTATCGGGTTTTGTTGCTCTAAAATAGCGTAAGAACATTTTTAAAATATAACATTGTTAAAAAATATACGGAATGTAAGGAAATATACTCAGCACTGCATCATCGTGTTTATTAGCTGCGCTTTGCGAGCAAGAATTTGTTGCTTGCATATATTTGATGTTAAAATATTCTAAACAACATGTGCTATTGAAATACATGAAAATCTGAATTTGTTGCTAACTGTAGCACGTGAAAAATAATTAGTTTATCCCGGCCGCACGAGCGCGGCGTGAGTGTACCCAGGATAATCTATTTATTTTTGACATGTTAGAACCAGCAACAAATTCAAGTTTTGATACATTCCGAAAGTACTTTGACTGCAGAGTATTTTAATCATAAAATCATGCGAGCAACAAATTCTGTAGTTGTTAGACACGACGGTATTGTGTATATAGTATGTATCATTTTGAAAATTTTCTTGTGTATCTTAGAGCAACGAATTTTGGTATTTCATTTTTTAATTGATCATTTTATATACTTTTTTTCAGTTTGTAGAGGATCCAATTAAATAGCGAGCGGCGGCTCTCTTCCTTTCACTTTAAACACGGTTTTTTATTAAATAATTTAAACAAAATTCGGATTAGAACAACAAATTAACACATAAATAGGATCAAAATTTTAAATAAATTTTAATTTGTGTTGATGGGGAGTCCAGCTTAATAGGAGCGAAAAGGGATATTAATCTCTTTTATCAATCCGCGCGGTTTCACGTACATTTTTCATAATTAAACTTTTTGCCACATTTTTTACGCGTTCACGGTTTCAAAGTAATATTTATTTATTTCCACATATTTATTTAAATAATTTAAAACATTTGTTATACCATTCTATCTTTTTTTTCAATTCGAAAATTATGCTAATGTACGCTTTTTACTTAAATTTATATCAAAATGGCTATATTATAGAATCGAAAGACTTAGAGATGCTTTCCGGCCGAGCACGTGCAATTACACGTGTGACTTAATTAAAGCCTGAGACAGTTAATTGCGAGTGTAGATTCTCGATGAAAGTATACGCAGTTAGCGAAGATCCGCCGAGTTATCAGTGAACGAAATGAGCTCCGTGTGCGAACCGGAATTAATCCACTGTACCAGATTGACTTTTCATGAATTTTTTTTTTCCTATTCGATATACACCAAGATGCAAGAAGGAACGATTGAACGTCGTGCATACCTCTTTTCGCACGGTAGATGCGACGATTCGTAATGAGGGACTCCGGAAATGCATTTCGAGCGATTTATCACGTTCGGCCGTCCTGTCGTTCGCGCTTTAACGGATGACTTTCGGTTTCAATTAAAACACAAATTCGCGTCGCTGCGGGGGATCCACGGTTTTGCCAAGCGACGCAACAAATTGAACGCGAAGTCGAAACTCGTGGCGAGTACGGTTCGCCACCGAAGGGAAAATAGAAAGGACACAAGTAAAAGCAAAACGGTGAGAACGTAAAGGAGGTTGCGTTGGAGAGAGGAAATAAAGAAAGAAAGAAAGAGAGAGACGAATCGTGAGAAAGAGAGGGCGGGAAACAAGAGGATCAACCTGCTCCATCGCTGACAGGACAGCGGAGCCATCCAACGGCTCGGTGGCCCTTTAATGGTCCTCTTCTTCAACGGATATACACTATTTTATGCTTTATTCCGGCTGCCACCTCTTGGACACGTCACGCGCCGCACGTTTCACTCTCGTTCTCTTCCGCCTCACCTCGTAAACGCGCCTCTCTCGCGAACACGTTTTGCGTCGCTCCCGAGATCGAGTTGCGGCCCTGAAAGCAGGTGACTCTGTATGAAACAAGATTGCCTCCATGGGGGGCCCTTTGCTATGCAACGAAGGACAAGGCACCTTGATTCGCGGTTGCGTTGCTCCTCGGAGAAGCCTTAGAGCTCATTCCTCAGATCATTTGCGCGTGTACTATAAAGCGAGGGTCTGTTTGCACATTCCTATAAATTATTGTGAACATTCCGTTGTATGATTCAGCGGAGGCTAATAATTCTTAGTACATAGTTGAGTCATTTCTTTTCTTTAAAATACTAGAGTATGGCTAAATAATAATTTAGGTTTCTATTTTAATTTAGGTCTCTATTCTTTCTATTGTTTCTTTTAGGTCTCTACTTGGTTTTTTTTTTAATACGCAGATTTATAAATACATTCTAATATAAATAGATGTTAAAGGTATATGTTACTAAAAATCATTTAATAACTTTTATATACTTGTAAAAGTGATGAGAATTAACCCGGAATATAAACGATCCATCGTGTGTAGTAAAAGGATCGGAATATCATTGTATGTACTAAAAGGATATATGCACTCTGAGAGAAATGTTTTCGTATAACCATTTATTTCGTTGATATGTGACTAACAAAAACTTTCTTACTTTTTTTATTTAAAAATTGTATTGTTCTGATCAATATTTGGCTAAAATAACAATTTTTTTAATAAAAAAATAAGAAAGTTCTTGTTAGTTACATATCAACAAAATAAATAGTTACTCGTACCAACCATTTCTCCCAGTGTGGTAAAAAAAAGCTGTGCAATGACAATATAACGATACTAAAAAAAAAATTTAGTGTTTTCAGCAAATCTGTTTAGTTGAGGCGTTTTTAGCAGCAATCAAATATTTTGTTTAAATAACAAAAATTTAATTGCTTTTGCAAAATAATTTTTCTGCTCTGTAAATAATAAAAGTATTTGTTTTTATACCAATTAAACAAATCAGTTCGCATAAAATTATAGTTTTGTTCGGTATATTTCAATCAAATTTTTGTTGTTACAGCAAAATTTTAGTTCATAGAAACATTTCCTAGTAGACCGGGAGATCATCGTGTATATTAATAATAATCTCTTTATTGAAATGCAAAAAAATTAACAAGAGAAGTATAAATGAATGTACGACATAAAATAATATACAGTAATAGAAAAAATGCATCTCAAAAGATGAGGTAAAACAGCATTAGTATAATGCTGGGTTTGAAGCTTTAAAATTTAAACCTACAACAGTTACAAAAACAATAATAAATCTCAGATAATATAATACAAAAACGCAGTGGACAATTATTTAGAGTATCAATATAATGAGCGATTTTGGAAAATGTTTATGAAGATATATATGTAATATTTAGCAATAATACAAATATAATGAAATATAAAAATACACGTGTAAAGTTAAGTAAATAAACTGATATAAAAAATTTTAATTAAGAGAGAGAGGATTAATATATGGTATAATAAAATTCTCTGAAATATATGTAACCAAAATTTGTCAAATAGAATGCTATTTAAAAAATTCTGTTAATTTATTTACGTCCTGATGCGAAACGATTCGTTTTCCGCGGGATTGACGGTCGATATCGCTTTGATATATCCAGCTTCATCGGATTGTCGCATTTATTTGTGAGTACTGACACTTTTTACCCCGAGGATATGAAGCGACAAGGAAAGGTACGGCAGGGAACTAAATTGAGCGCGATTAATGTAAAAAAGAAGCAAAAGACTGCGCGGTGACGGCTCGCTGCTTTACCGCGAATTGTCGCAGGAAGATCAGACGTGACTGCAATAACTGCATCCCAACATTCGCACCGTTCATTGCCGCGGGTATTGCTACTTCGACTAGCTGGTGATTCCACTTTGCTCACATATATATACGTCTTATCGGCAATCGCAGCCTATCGCCTATTGTTCCCATCGAAATCTCACGTTCACGTCCTCTCTTTCTCTCGGTCTCTCGTTTTTTTTTCTCCTTGTACCGCAGTTTTCACTTCCGCGTTTTGCAGCCGATAAATCCATTAAGATTCTTCCTCCGTAAGTCGAAGACGTGACTGCGCAGAATGTATCGAGTAACCTTACGATCGTCATCTATTATTTCTTACCGCGCACGTGCTTCTTTTAGCTTCTATTTCGAGTGACGCTTACATATTCATTATCCTCCCCTACATCTGCACGCATTCCCGCAACGATCGTAAAAGGATAAGCTAAGATTATATATAATTATCAGATGGATAACACAATGTACCTCATATGGAAGGTGGTCTCGCAGTTCGTGTACTTTTTTGATCCCTTTATTCTGGACTTATTTTCTATTCACTCTGTAATCTAGTCAATCTCTCGGGTACTTTCCCCTTATTGTTACCTTTTTACGCATGAAAGGCCGTCTTAACGATATTTCTTCTTAACGATACCATCTTCTACCATCGATGAAGGTGTGCCATTCGAGCGGTTGGAATTATTATGCGATGATGTACGATTTTAAAATATTAGGCCGCGCACGATAAAAAATCCAAGATAAGACTTACTTTTGTCTAGTCCTCCTATGAAACGCATTACTAAGCGGAGGTTAACATCCTCCTAAAAGGGACGAGCGTACGGTAGTGCAAATTAAGTCCAGGATTCTTCGTTACGATTGTACAAGTCTACCAGCTTTTGCTTTTCTTTTATTGCTAGCGGCAGAACCTCCTTCTTACGTTCTTCCCGGATAGTCGAGGAATAGGAACCTTCCTTGAATCGTTAATTAGTTTGAATTCCCGGATTCTGTCTAATTGCACGTGCAGTTTACGGCTTTATTTAAGCGTAACGCCTATTTTGAATCTATAAGATGGAAAGGGCGCCAGTTTTCTATTCAAAATGAACCATTCTCTATCACACGACTGTTTATTGAAAACAGAAATGCGACTATCGATCCTGTTGGCGCCAGCTTAAAGTAGATGTGTCATACTACGCAACAGTTAAATAAAGGAAGGGTTATGTCAATTTTTCAATTATCGTTGACGATGTTTATTACAATGAAAGAAAAGTGTTTTGTATTTATGATTATAATTGCATGATAAAATAATTAGTTAGGAGTTCCATTTTATGGTTATTACTGTTATAATGTTAGTAATAATAATCATATGTGATATTTTTTTCAAATATGAAAAAATTATACTGTAAATTATGATAATTTCAAATATTAATATAGTAAAATGTCAAGATATAAGTGGTAAATAAACGAAACATTTTTATTCAGCAAATGCAATCGCAATTATAGTGAATATAACTATTTTTTTTAATTCACTTACTATTTTTGTGTAAAAAATATGTTAAGAAAGAATTAAAGATTTTCAAACAGTGTATGTGACTATTATTAATAACAAATTGATTATAAGTATTGGCATGATTAGAATAACTATAAATATGTAGTTGTCCCAAAATTAGATTATAAATAATAGTTAAATTATGGTCATTATAACTAATTTTTTTCTTTCAGTATACTTCACGAATATAAATAATTTATTATTTTACAAATCGATCTATCGCGCAGATGTCGTAAGTTATCAGTTCATTAATCATAATCTATCTCCAATGTGGCGCAGGTGACCGACAGAACATACCTTTTTCTCCTGGAAGCGGTACGCAAACGGCCTCAAGATTCAGCTCGACATCATGCCGTGGTTCATCCTATTTCTCCTGCTGCTGGCCGTGATGGAGGCCTTCCCTCGGGAGGCCACCTGTTCCCGCCTGCCGGACATCTACTGGAACTCCACCAATCCAATGTAAGTCAGCATTGTACTTTTCCTTTTTTCCCTTTCACGCCGCATCTCCGTGTAATTATTGTCGCCTTCGAAACGCGTTCAAAAGCTCCGCGAAAATGAACGCGTCGATTACGTCTGCGATTTTTTATACGTTCATCATCTTTTAAACTCAACCTTTTTATATATTCTATATTTATTGATTTTTAAATAAAATTACAGCGGCTGTGTGTATTTTTAAATAAGTTTTTAATTTCTGAAGCCAGTACGACAGTCGGAAAAAAGTGCTGATCATTATTGCAATTATAGCAATTCTCCCTGATTCTAGTAGAATTCTGCATTGTTAAATTCATAATGTTAAATTATACTCAATTTGCGTTATTTTTAATTAGATATTTCTATATGTCGCCGCTGCTTCCACTCAATATGTTTGTGTAATTTAATTAAAACAATCGAGTTATACAATTTGACTCAAGAAAATGTATTAAATTTGATTCAAATTTAGTTTATTATTTATTAAGAAGTGCATACGTTGATACGTTGTTTACTTTGAAACTAACCATCATAGAAATGGATTGACACATATAATAGAAGTTAAAAATAACAAAATGTTACTTAAGGAATTACTATTGCTCCTTCTTGTCTAACAACATTCTACGATCACTTTGGAGCAAGGTTTTGATGGCTGTGTATTTTTAAATAACTTTTAATCTCAGAAATCAGCATGACGGTTAAATAAAAAATAATTAAATCGTCTATCATGATTGCTGTCAAACATTTTATGATTCTTAAAAATACGCCAACGCAGTTGCCGTTATTTATCACTCGATATAACTCCATCACGAACATAATCCTTCACTCTCGTTTAAAGTAATGTACGATCGTCAAGCGTAAAAAATCCATTTTCATCGAGCACCAATGATTTATCTATCCATGTGTGCCGATATATATCATCCATACGTTTAGGTCGATTCGAGCCACGTTTCTACGCTTACGAACGCGAACTGCGGTAACTGGTTAATAGACGGCAAGCACTCCGACGTATCGCAAATAAAAGAAAAGGAACCGATCGAATAAAACGAGGCGCGACACGGTGCATTTATATCGTTGGTAGTCAAGAGAGACCGAAAATCGGATATTTGCTTAATCGTCCTTCGACACCTCGTTTCACTTTCGTTTGCTTTTCTGCCTATTTTTCTATGTTTCATTTTACGACGTTTTGTGACAGTTTTTGAAGTTGGGTTTTTTGTTTTTTAATTGGTAATTTTATTTAAATGCGCTATCGCGATAAAACATAACTATTGGCTGATTAAATCGATAGCGATGGAACGATGGCGACGATCGCGATTGGTCAGGTTCTATTACTCGATTTTTAATTTACATCCACGGACCGAATCGATCGCTTCCGTTCACATGACCGCGGCGCATTCGTTCCGAATCGCATCGTCCGATCGAAATAGTTTTCAATTTTGAGCGTCAGACTGCAACCCTTCGATGCATTCGGTCGCGATCTCGATGAGGACGTTTGAGACGGAAAAATGTGATGACGAGTGCTTGATCACGTACAAGCGCGGGTGAGAGCGATAGCTGAACCGTTCGCGATTCAACGGTGTGCGTTTTATGGCTCTTTCGACCGGATCGTTCGATGGTATTTTGCCGATGGACGATGCGCTGAATGCAATGTATTTGCTGCAATGATATTTTAGACTCGCCCGGATACCGTGAAATTGTTTTGTTAAGTATTCACCACCCTCAAATTACCATCGTGCTTATCGCTTTAATAAAGTGCGGCCTGCAAATTTACGCGAACGAGCACACATGTATCAAAATGCATACTAATGACGATGGGAATTATCGTGTTTGCGCAGATAAAGATAGAAAACTGTTAAAATAGATATTTAAATGGATTTTTAATTGAGTTGGATTTATCCTGCAATCAAACTGGCTCTTAAATCTCAATAATTGGTGTGCTTTTATAAGTTTTGTTAATTATGGATATATAAGATTTATGGAGATAAGACAGAAATACGTGTGGAAATATGTCAGACACGGATGCCATTAAAAAAGCATAAAAAATTCGTGGAATTTACTCGGTTAATATCTTTTATTATATTTTCGTCACCTAATGGGAAATTTATAATCAGTAAATTTTTAACCTAGAAGTTCTTTAATATAAAGTTTTCAGTTATCATCTCAAACTATATCTTTGTAATTACGTAAACCGAGAATAATAATGTCTTCTTATTATACAATTATATTTCTGAAGAATAATTTCTGTAAAAGAAACTCAGCTATAAAAATCCGATAATAGGATTCTCTTTCAAAGTATTTGAATGCAATATGGTCATGAACAGCTTGTGAGCTTGAGGATAGAAATATAATAAAATATAGAAACTAGTATTTTGATACAATTAAAAAAGTTAGCATTTTTATAAATGTCATAGAGAATGGAAAAAAATTCTGGTTATTATTTGGTAAAAGTTTGACAGAAAATTGATACAAATATGATTCAGTAAAAATAAATTGATTGTTAAAACACTATGGTAAAATAATTTGAAATCGCTTAGAAGACAAATTTCCCTCGAAAATAATAATAGAAACATCTCATATAGGTAGCCAAATAAAATCGATGAAGAATTAATTATTTTCTTTCCATTTCCATTTAAAATTTCGATTAAAAAGTAAAACACGTTCCATTGCTTATAATAAGCCATATATATTTTATATCACATTTCTTTTCCCTTTTTTTATATTTTATCGATGCAAAAATTAATTTATGAAAGAAATTAACTTATGAAAGAACTCTGTTTATATCTTTTGAAATGAGATTTAGAGGAAATATAATCTATTAATGCCATATACTATATAGTAATAGCGTATAGACATTAATAAAATTAGTAAATATAAGTAGACATTAATAAAAAATTAATTTAATTTGTATATTTATTTTTATTTCTTATTTGACAATAAAATGCACTGTTCGATAAGTATTTTTTTAAATTAATTTTTTCGTATCAATATTTTAAGACTAAATTCAAAGTATAAAATAAAAAGAAAAAAGGTTACTTATTGTGTACGTTCTATTTGTTTGAATTAAAAATTGAAGGACATACTTAAATTGATCGTCAAAGTAATGAAATAGTTCTCCCTCAAAAACGAAAAATTAAAACGGATAGCAAAAATAATATTTGACGTAAACAATTTTCAACACCTTAAATTCGATATTTATTAAATAAATAAATACAGACAACATTCCGTTACATAACATAAAAAAAATTACATCAGTTGAAGCACATTTTCAATCATCGACCGGCGTTATAGGAGCGACACGTGGCGCATGTATCTCTCGGCGAACTCTTGGTTGAGTACGGCAAAGCCAATAGACACGACGCGACGTGTCGCAGGAGCTGATGGAAGGTACGCTTCGAAGAATAAAGTCGATCTTTCCCCGATTTACGACGAATAAAACTAGACTCGACGTGTTTCGATGAAGATATGTACACCTTTCCGCGTGTGTATGTATATCGGACATCCATCTATACGCGATAGTATCGTCACAGTTTCCCGCTTCCTTTACACGAATAGCACGTACGGATGGTAGGAGTCGATCGTCGAGAGTCAATTTCCTCAAACGAAGATGTTGGGAAGAATCTTCGGGCCAGTCTCTTCTAGCCAAGGACATCTTCCATTGCAATCTCCTTTTATCTTTGCGATCGCGTTGGAGAAAATCGCCGTGGGCGACTCCACGAATAGCATGGTTTTCGTGAAAAATCTCAAACTGAATTATAAGCTGGCAGCCGCTAGTAACCGTTCCCTCCTTTCCTCTTTTTTCTTTTTTTCGCCTCAATGTGTTTTTCTTTACGCCGCTGAGTTCTTAAGTACTCCCATTTGCTGAGGTATACCTTCTTTAGGTCGATTACTGCGGGATCTGAATTTGCCGTGCGGAAACGGGTAGTCGGCCTCGACTATTCGCTCTCGATTCCATGATTTCGTCGCTGTCGATTTCCGGCATGCATGCGGTGTTGAATCGTTCCCCATGTCTTATCGGTGATTCGAAGTTGATCGAAGTTGATTTTAGATACTTCTACAAAAAATGTCTTTTCTGTGTAGAGATCTGGAAAATCTGCTCGAAATCGGATTAACCTCCTATTAAAAATAAAATAAGTCGTAAAACCTATAAATTCATTGGCAATTCCTTGTGTCAGTTTGGTTTTTAAATAAGAAAGTATATTAAGTACTTCAGAACTAAGAACATCTTTTTTTCTAGTAATTTTTCTAATAATTATAGTTTTACAAAATATTTATAAAATATTATAAAAAAACTAAATAACGTTTAGTTTTTAAATTAATTATTAAAGGAAGACTAATTGATAATTCAGTTTTGTAAACTTTGAATGATGTCACATTATTGTGTCACATTATTATGTCACATTATTGTGAAAGTTATCACGTTTTATCGAAGCTACGTTATTTGGTGCAGGTCGTCAACTTTAGTTGAAGTTTTTTATACTCATGGCTATAGTAGTCGCTCATGGCTATAGTAGTCGCTATACAATCCGATCAATGTAACCTGTTTTACTGTCACTAAAATATACTGCAGCTATTTTTATTTGTACATAACTCACATGTGTATTAATATTCTATTCTACCAGATATAGTTATTTTGTATCTCTCTTTATTAGATATATATAATATATATATATATCATATATATATAAAATTTTATATTAGATATAGATAGATGAAAAAAGTATATTAACTATTCTGTCATGCATTAAAACTCTTGTTGTGAAAATGGTTCTAGCGGGTAAAATAAAATATTCTATTAGAAATATTGGACGTCCATTCGATATGACCGTTCTCTCGTTTTCTATATTACCGTGAGACGTTACTGTATTATTCATATATTGATTTTACTTTTTGATGAAGTACATATTTGAAGATATTTTTTTTCGTAACAAAGAGACGGAAATTAATAATGTAACTTTTTTTGCATGCTTCGTTCTTTATGCTTGAAATCATTTTACGCTGACGAGCCGGCTGGCGACAGCATATTATATTATTTTGCTGGCATATTAACTCAAAAGATAAACGTACATATTTTGTCTCACGAAGCAGATCTTAGAGACAGCTGAAGAATGTAAAGCGCATATCCTGTCCAGAGGAGCTCGAATTCAGAAGCGGTGCTTGTTCTCGTAAAGAGGCTATTTCGAGCGTAGAGTCAATTGTATCAAATAACGCGATTTTCTAACAACACAAAGTCTCATCTAGATGAGACTCCGATGTTTATATTTCAACTGTTGTCTCATTGTTACTTTGATAATCATCCGTTTCGCAAAATTAGACTACTATTGTGTATCAGTGACCTTATACTATTAAAATAAATTCTCTTTAAAATTCTTTAAAAAGACTCAAAGTTACTTTATATTTTAAGAATACAGTACTCTTATTTTCTATATATTATATCGCGACTTGTGTATTTAATAAAGTCTATTTATGCGAAAACGTAATCAAGTAGATCTTACGCGACCACTTATGCACTCAGAGAAAAACAGCGATGACAACTACGAAGATGACAATTATAGAAATTTTATATCTAGAATTAATTACGTATAATTGGATGAATTAATGTACATATGGTTGAATACATTATTTTATATATTTGCACAATAACTATAAAATACTTTATTCAACTATATACACATTAATTCTACATACAAAACATGTATAGTTGTCATCTTTACAGTTGCTACCACTAATGTAAGTCTTTTTCACTGATTGTGAGTGTAAGTACTGTGCGTTTCTTATTCAGAATCGGGATACACCGTGCTTGTTTACATACATACATGCGTATTTTCATTCCCCTTTGTCGTCTTCTTTTTCATTCTTTGGAGGATGCGAAGGAAAGCCAGGCGAAATTGAAAGGCCAATGAGAAACGTCCTGCATGTTCACGCCCTTACTGGCTTTGGGGTATACGCGTGCATTGCCATAGGTGATTCTCCGAGGTCGAGCATTATAAATGTACACCGGGTGAGCCAAGTTGAAGCACCAAAATCGATTTACCCGCGTTTCGCGTGAGGGTCAAGTGCATCGTGCGAAGCGCAATCGTGTGTGCTCGCTCGTTCGCGCGTACACTCGTTCGTATGCGTGCACGTCTGTGAAATATAGACAATAACGCGGTGGAACCGCCGAGCGAATTTTAAGCATTAAAACCGACTTGGCGTCGAGAAACGAAGATCGATCTATTCTCTCGAGTTTCGCCAGGTGGTTGACTAATGCGATGGAAGAGGGAAGGTAGCGGCGAAGAGAGGTAGAACGATTAGTGAGCAAAAACCTATTCGTCGAGATCGAATGTCGAGTATTGTCGTTAGTCGAGTTTTGTCGAGTATGTCTATGCATCAAGAGATCTTTTCTAGTTGGTTGATGGAGGGAATAGGTCGCCCCTAACACAGAAAGAACGGTTTTACAGAGATATCTAAAAAAAAAAAAACTAAATACACAAGTTTGAAAATAATTTTGTTAGTCAAAATAATTATCTAGGATGCTTAAGCATGATGAATACTACAAAAAATGTTGATATTATAACAATCAATCTGAGTGTAATACGTAATTATTCTGATGGTCCAACAAAAATATTTTCAGATTTGTTCTAACTAAATTTTTAGATTAGGTTCAACAAAACCATTCTTTTCCTTTCTGTTTTTCTCATCTTGGGAGATGGGGAGTCCCTCGAGTCTGTGCTTAGAGAGCTGTCTGAAGCGAGGCTTCCCGGATCCGACACCTTTATCCTCTCCAGGGCCACTGTCATCACCTGCGAGAAGGCTTTCTCACTTGGTATAGCGGCTGCAATCCTCC
>NW_017257588.1:260184-269813 GCF_001594055.1 Mycetomoellerius zeteki | reverse complement strand
CTTTCCCTCAAAGGCTCTCCTTTCCTCAGTGCTAAGTGAACCTAATACACGTCGAATTAAAGCCGAGTAGGCGGCAGAATGTCGCCAAAGAACGATTGTGTAATGCACCCGCAAACCATGAAACTCGATCTTCGTGCACAAGTAGATGTTACCATCCGTGGAATGTTTCAACGTGGAAACGTGGTCGTCTCCCATCCGGAACAAGGACATTCACGGTAATATCTCGGATGAGATTAAACGGAGCTTGCATTCTTTGAGGGTAACGCGTTTTCAGAACGAAAATACGCTCTCACTAACGAAACGCGACGGCCGCGATAAACGTAACCGCGCATGGTATTTTCGCGTGCTTGAACCGTGAAATCGCGATATATACTTGCTCCCCTCCCCCTCTCCCTCCCCGCGTTTGCTCGAAAGCTCTCTAATTATCGTGCACCGGAGTTTTAGCGTCATTTTCACGGGGACGCCTATGCATATTCATAATCTCTGTGATAACACGGCACTCTCGATTAACGCGCGAAAAACTATTTTCGGTTACGTCGGAGAAAAACGTTTGGACGAAAAACCACCGAGATTTGTTGGCTGCCGCGCAAATCTGCGTGCATTCAAAATGCATAGCACGGGGAATATTGCGCGACAGAGAAACCCCGGCGGTCAATACGACCGGAATGCTCGAAAAAGTACCGCCGCCACGCCGATTTCCGGGTATTAAGTTCTCTTTTATGTCACTGTTTATGTCTCCCGGCACCGACTGTGCAGTTGCACGGTTGCGGAGCAGTCGTCGGTAAGGGTGCTTCGTAGCAATGCTACGGTATTATCTGGTAGCGCGGGTAGCTTTTGGCTCTCATGCCCCACTGCAACGCCGTCGCAATTCTCGTGTACATATTTAAAAGGCAACCTTACCATGTGTCTCACCGGTTCTTACGATGGGATAAAAGAAGAGACTCGCATTCGGTATCCGCCCACGAAGACTAGTGGTCGACATACACAAGCCCGTTTGTAAAGCTAGCATGCTTCGCAACATCTCTAAATCGTTTCAAACTGTTATCAAACTGTTCTTAATCCCAATGATTTATGTGTTTTTTTACGGATATATGTCATTTATTACAGATCTACGATATAGAAATACATAAAAATTCATTGGACGTAATGTGAATATCGTTAAAGAAACATAAAAAATTCTTGGCATTCGTTTAATGTCCTATTTTTATCGTCTAATAGGATTTCAATATCTCTAATATGGGAAAATAAGTATTATCTAGGCGAGCTTCCTTAAACCTCTCTAGGGACGAGTGTTATAAATTTGCAATGTTTATTTTAAAATAAATTCGGAATAAATTCGGGATCTGTGCAAATTAGTTATCCCACTTAAAAAAAATATCAGTATGGATTTAACACCATGCGGCATTTATATAATTCTTATCATGTTGGTGTCAATATTAACATTTGGATCAACTGGATCAACTGCGATCTTGTCTTCATCGGCTGGATCGGGAGCGGCGCACTTGCACACACTACTTACATCAGCCGGTTCCTAGTAATTTTTAACTGCTTTATCAATGAGATTATATTAATTTTAAATTAGCCAATTAGCGATGTGGGCAATTAATATACTCGGCTGGATCAACCTTCTTAAAATATCGGACCTCGCAGACCTATGATAATTCGACAATGGACTTCGATTCCATTTCCTCCTCCCTCCTCCAGCTCTGAAAACAATTGTCACTTCAACTTAAAACTTCTCTGTGATTAATATCTCATTATAAGGTAAAATTTGGGAGATAGTTTAGTCCCAAAAAAGGGCGATTTTTTCTATCACTCTTTGTTGGGATCCCCTCTTTACTATATCTCCTATACTAACGTATTTATTATCTTATTTTTCCTTCTTTGGTTATTTACATACATATGCCACTTCGCGTGACCGCCTACTTCAATCTTGTTTTCTGGTCCAAGTCCCTTCGCGTTACCCGTCGCATTTCTCACTTCTGTCTGTCTTCTTGTTCTTCTTACATAGTTGTAACACGGTCGCCGATGAATCATCCGCGCCGCGAGCATACTACATGCGCGGATACGGATGATTTTGATTTCAAAACAGATTAAGCAGAATTCGCGGACCGTCCATCGAGGCTGTGCAAAAGTGGAGGCGCGCGAGATTTACGTACTCGCCAGGTGCGTTCCTAGTTTTTCTTTTTTTTAATCCTTTATTTTTTATTTTCCGGTGTATACAGATGTCGGGAACAAAAAGTCACTGCGCGTGTTTGCCGAATAATTTACAGTCGTACCACGTTGTTGCATTATTTGAATATATCCTCGCATGTGGCGCATGGGGTGAATTTCTACCAGGTGCTCCGAAATTACTATCTTCATGACGTTGCGTTCTAGGTCCAAAGAACTGGTTTGAATGGCCGTCACGCTTCACTATATCGTCCAACCGAATGTTCGCACCGTTGTAAATTTCATATTAATCGACAAGAAATAGCTTTCGCGTCCACTCGATCGGCAATTGCTGTCAGAATTTTTAGCCTAATTGATCGAATAGCACTGCAGGTAAAAGAATAAATAAATAGAAAAAAATTAATCAATATGTTGACAACGAATGAAATACATATATGCCAAAGTTGATACAAAATCAGGGTAGGGTAGAAGAAGCATTGTACGTAAAGAATATTTGAGAAGTATCCCACGCGGGATGTATTTTCGTGCACTACTTGCGAGAAATCAACCTTCGAGCAGGCGTTTATTGATATTTATACGCCAAGTTTTCCGCAACCGAACCGGTACACAGTCGCCGTGGATACTTCGCAGACGATATTTCCGCTGCTATCTCGTCGAAACTTTTATCCGGGACCTCGCTGTCACGTAGAAAAAAATGAGCTTTATCGACAATACGAGAGCGAGAAGTTCGAATGCTCTCAATAACCAGACCTCCATGAGACTCGAACGAAATCGGCGATCGTTTATCATAGCTATCATCAGTAACAACTCGCATGCTATTTTTCTTCCTCGATCTTCGAGTTTGTCCATTTACATGAATATATCTTGCTAAAAGTAACGATCGCGATTTGCTGGATAATAAAATCGATATCTTATAAATTCTATCAAACGGGGACAATAAGTTTCTCTGTATGGACGATACGTCGTGATGCCAAGATTTAATAATCTTTCTTCATCGGCGAGATATTTAATAATCCTCTTCAACAACACTTTTCGCGCCATAGTGAACTATTTCCGTAATATAAATTAAATATCTTCGGCATTCTTACTCGTTGCGGTGGAAATTTTTTTATCCTTCTGAAATTAAAGATCGAGTGAGATGCCGTTGTTGGCATAACTCTTAAATAGATCGATGCGAACCGACACGTATTTCTCGGCATGACGTTCGTACGTCGAAATATTATGTTTATTCGATATATATTATATATATCGGGTACTCCTACACGCTCTACGAATCCTCAGTGCATTTATATCGCGAGGTTACATAATAATTCCCCATTGGATTCACAGAGATCGCCTCATAGCTGGGATAACATGTCCTGCCTCCGGTCCGCGGGGATGATGCATTCCGCTGATAGTTACGTACGTGCTCCATGCATACATCGGGCCGCCTTTATAACCCTCCGCGTTCGCACGTACAGGCATCTACAGTACGTTTCACACCGTGTGCGCCTTCTCGCGCTTCGGGTCCGGGCCCCGAGAGCCTCATAGTAGAAAGAGAAGAGGAAGGAAGAGATAGAGAAGGAGAGAAAGGGAACATGGCGCAGCATGGACTACGATGAGATTAAGGTACAAGCTTCCTGCCGGCAATGAATTATGTCCTTGCACGGCACGCCGAGATGTTTCTTCGGCGGTATCGCGCACCGAGCCGTACGTACGTGGAGCCCTTACGTATGTTACCTCCGCCGTAATGGTAGCCGCATCGTGGTACCATACCTTTCTGGACACTAATTCACGCTCTCCGCGCGCTCTCCGCGCGAGAATGCTCTCCCGGGAGTAAAATTAACGCCGCGCCGTGAAGAATCGCGCGACGATTTTCAGGCGACTACCCCACCAGACGACTAAATTATTAGGGAATGCGGGGATGAGGTTCGAAACAAATTGGAAGTTTTTTCTGGGACAGGAGAAATTGATAGTCCTTTTATTGCTGCTTGCCGTGCCTTTGGGTCCTGTATTAATTTGTTATTTCGCCTGTGATTACGTAAAAAGATAAATGAGAAAGATTATTCGATTTGTTACGAAATCTGTTACGATTATTATCGATTTTTTTTCCTTATAGAACGAATTTAATATTTATTTCAGTTGTGCGGGTATTGAAGAAGGAATTTCTGAAAAACAGCTTAATATACGACAAACGAAATATTGACTTGCGAATTTGTTCGGAATAACTTTAGTGCATCAATTGTTAAAAATTTAATTATTTTACGCAGCGAATGAAGTTTTTACCCCTATCGAGATACAAAATGGTTTAATAACTGTAGCCATTTTTCCGTACATTTTAACAACGAGCTAATACGCCACGTCGGCGTAGAATTAATGATCGTATAATTAAAGGATTTCGCGTACCGGCTGTAAATGTACATTTTTCATACGCGCGACGCGCGTCAGTCGTCGCTGCTATTGGAAAGCGATATAGACATTTTCACAGTTTTTGCAATTGAATACACTTTTCCATCTCCATCATACCGCCCATGTAGCACACAGTATATGTAATATCTGTATTCCTGGATTAGTTTGCCACCATAAAAAAATTTGTTTGCAGTACCTATTCCTATTCCAAAACAATTTAATTGTTATCGAACTTGAAGCTATAGGTGCTATTTCGCTGATTATTCTATTCTCAGAAAAATGAATAATGGATAAGAGATGAAGAAGTGATCAGTAAGAGAGACTGTGATTAATAATATCGCTCCACGAATTTTACATTTATATATTTTTTAATTATTTTTAATATCTTTCACTCGTTTATGCATGAATATTTATATTTTTACTGATTTCTTTATTCCGAAATCTTTCGCCTTTCCAACCTTCCTCCTGAGATTACGGCCGCCTCATTACAGCTGTAACATGCTGGAGCGACGACGTGCCGGTTGTGCTCGCGTAATTCTGCGAGCGCATTGTTACGCGATACAGACTGACGTAATTTAATTCGTTGTCGTATGTACGCGCGGCGGTTGAGGATATACAATCGTAGAGCACACACGTGCTCTAGTAATCGTGGCACGCCGCCGTGTCTGCATTGCAGACTGCCTCGCTAGAACGCGCGGCGTACATTGCCGATCTATGGAATGGTCTTTTGCCGTAGACACGTGCCATTCTCCGTGCTGCATGGAAATATTACGAGGCGATTATCGCCATAGCAGTAAATAACGACATAGTTAATTCGAAATTGCACGTCGTCACCGTAGAAATGTAGAATTGCATTTCGTGTCTCTCGTTCAGTTGCGCAGTATCAATATTTACCGTGTGATTGCGACAACGCGCGGTATTTCATTTGCGAGAAATATAGCGCGGCCAATTTATATTTTTGCCATTTGTATTGTCAGATCATATATGATTTGCGCGGTATGTTTGATTATACGTACATATGTATCCGTCAATCTTAATTTAATATCGATATTAAAAGTTTTATGAAGCGTGAATGACGCAAGGGACTGATTTTAATTTGTCGATTATTTATCTGGCATGCAATTTAGAATCTTCAGATTGAGTAGATATCTTTCTCTGACGGACGGTAGTCGTGGACGAATAAGAGAATATTTTCGACGTTCACAGTGGGCGTCTGGCGAGTTTTCAACTTTCAGTAGAATAAGATCCATTAGGAAGTTACTTAAATGTTCGTATAGCCTTCTTGCTTTCTCACAATCGATTCAAATTCGTAAACATGCGCAAGATATTAAATTTGCTCAAGTAACTGATCTGATTTCTATCAGTACTTTTTTTTTTTAAAAGACAAACAGAAAAAGAATATTTATTCTCGATACTTTCGAATAAGTTTTTCACAGAAGTAGAATCTATCTACTTCTGAGTATAGAATCTAATCGATTTTTATATATAATAGTTTACAAGTCTCTTAGAAATAAATTGAATCTGTTTTTATATTTTATTATAATATAATAGAAAGAATAAATATGTTATTTTCTTACTTTGAGCTTCGTCGAAATATGGCTCTGAGTAATAGTGGTACAGAAAGATGGATCGATTACGTGTGTTAGACCTCAGTCTACATCAACCGCAATCCCCCCAGAGAATAACTGATCAATTTATAAGCAACCAGTTTTCCCACCATAATGAATTCTCTCTGTCGCTTTACATTCATGGCCCAATCTCCGTGCGTGTTCCCCGTGCAATTCCGACCGCCGTTGAAGCGACATCGACATCTCGCTCACGTACATGCGTATAACTTCATCTTAACGCCGTAAGTTTCGCAACTACGTAATGATTACTGGTGCAAAAAATGATTTCCCTGTTAATGCGGGAGTAAG
Source organism: Mycetomoellerius zeteki (assembly GCF_001594055.1). Taxonomy (NCBI): domain Eukaryota; kingdom Metazoa; phylum Arthropoda; class Insecta; order Hymenoptera; family Formicidae; genus Mycetomoellerius; species Mycetomoellerius zeteki. The sequence continues at coordinate 263,337 of NW_017257588.1, read as the reverse complement.
GAAGAGTCAACGAGAAGAATCAGCGCGTAGAGAAAAAAAGGACCGATGCTGATCGTATGTGAGGTGGGGAGAAAGAGAGCGAGTGGGAGAGAACCGGGGGTTAGCAGATGCACTGTGTATCGCGGTATAAACCGACTACCCATACCGTGGCGTCGGCTTGATGCTGGGTTATAAAGCACAGCTGACGCCATGTATAATATATTCTTCTCTCCTCCCATGTATCCTGCTCTCTCGCTCGCGCCATCGTAACGCGAATTACTTCGACAGTCCTCTTGCACGCATCGCTCCTTTTTACGCCCCCGTTGTAATAGACGCGGAAGCCGCCCCCAGTCGTTTCCTCGTCTGGACCTAACTGTTCGTTTCACTCATTCGGAATGGTCGCAACCGACACGGTTGGCTACGAAGGTGATATCGTCACGCTCCGTAGAAGATGAATGATATTGCGAAGTTCGATACCGCAATTAACAGAGGAACGTTTATTAGGTTTGCTCAGTGTGGATCTTGCGCGAATATTAAGCAAGTCAATAGAGTGGTTTATTTGTATTCCGTGATAGCAAGTTTTAAGAGTTGTGTTTTCCAAAAGTTTTTGATTTTCCAGAGCAATTGTATTATATTTATTTATAATTATTTATATTGTGTATTACATCTATACCTATATAATTATATTATATATGTTTATATTTATTTACATAATATGGTTACTCGTATTTATTTTTGTTATAGTGAATTTCTGTTTATAAATGTGTAAGGAGACGCGAATATGTGTCTCGCTAATATTTATTATCTATTAAATGGTCGGAAGAAACGGGACACATACGTGTATACAACTCGATAGTCTGACCGATTTTCCCACGAGAGTAAATGCGGTGGGCGGCACAGTAAATAATACATTTTCGAGGAGAACCACCTAAGCAGAAATATAGATCCATGTAGTGGATGAGAGCTATTGGCTGCTTTATGAGTATCGTTTCGAGACTCGAGTGAACGTATCTCGAAACAGAGAACGCATTGCGCGAGATACATAGAACCGGATGATTGAAATGGCTAGACGAAACGAATCGATGTATCTTTCTGTTGAAATATTACTTTGCGAGAAACTGTCGCTCGTTTCACCGTTCAGGACAATCCGTTTTCATCGATGTTTTTGAGTACCAAACCTGTCAAAGAGAATCTTAGGTCGAATGGTCAACTCTGATGCCCATTGTTGACGGATTACACGGGGATTTACCCGCAGAAATTGATACTCTGCTTGTCGGCATGGTCGATATGAGTACTTGTGGTCTTCGGGCTTGAATATCACTATACGCTTTTATAGATCTTCATTCGTGTTACGTCATTTTTATCCGGTTAATAATATTACAATTAAAGAAACATGTATGTTGTGAAAGTTATGCATTTTAACGTTTCTACATATTCTTAACATGGGAATAGTCACCTGGAATATTTTTTATACATCCTCGCAGCGAAAAAATATGAATTGTTGTAAAATTTTATATGGATATTGTTCAACATATTTTTTTTTTAATAACTATTCTTTACAAACTTTTAAATATGCAATTCCAACGAAAGCTTGCAGCAAAAAACGTGATTAAAATCTTTATTTTTTAGAAATACTATCATAAAAAGCTATTTAACGTGCTTTATTTTTGTTTAATGTTTATTTGGTTTCTAGTTTCTATTTACTTTTTTCAAAAATATTGTGTGATTAAATCTAAATGCATAATGTTCTCAAATATTAATAAATTGGGAAACAATTAATAATATACCATGTATTGTTAATAATAGTAATTTAATTAGGATTGTAAAAACTCAAAAACCCGAGGTAATCTTTTACGTAAAAAAAATCAGATGACTATTTCTGGATTAATTTGATGTGGATAACAATGGATAAAATGGTAACAACAATTTATGATAAAAACGATTTCTTTCAAGTATTAATGGTAAAACGAAAAAATTCTGATTACTTGTCTTTAGTCAATAACTAGTTAGAGACGAAGCGGAGATACCTGAGCGTAAAGCGGAATAAATTATTAATAGGCTGATGGGAAAAGAATTTTAATTGCAATACGCATTCCCCGTTTAATGGCTAATTAGTAAATTCTACAAATTAGTAGATATTCGCATTATGAAGTTCGTATAGCTCTAACCGATGGTACACACCGTTGTGTGTAACTCGTCGACATTGGGCGCATCGCACGGTTCAGTTTATGTTTACCCACCCGATGAGTAATGTATCTCAATAATTGTACATCTGTCAGCTATATGCGGAAGAGCATAAATTATGAAACGAGCAATATAATGCCATCATCACGCTTGATCCTATCGAGATTTTCATTTACATAATTATGATTATTTGCGGTTGGCTGCGGAATCCCGATAATAATTTCTTGTTAATATGTATGTAAAAGGTTGATCTCTTGTGCTGGGATTTTTTATAAAAACAGAATCGATTCGTGGTTACGCGTATACTTATCTACATAAGAAGCTGCTTCTCTTCGTCATTTGGCAAAAAGCGTGCGCCATTACTACGTCAGGGTGATATAAGTGGCTTACTAGTGGGTTAAACGGCGACGTTATTTCGTAAAATGAAATAAAGGAGACATTCATACTGGTCTTGATTCTTCCCCCTATGCTGAATATCCGGGGTTGAGTAATGAGTCTAAAGTTTCTATCTCTTTCCTCGTTCTCTCTCGTTATCGTCTTCTCTTTTGCCATCCTCTTCGTTTAGTTCCTCTTCCTCTCCTTCCCTCTCTTTACCTTCTCTACCGCCGAGTCTAGAGAAACTTTCCACGCCAGACGTGGAATCTCAACGTCGACGAATGCGTTTAATAAAATTTTCTGATTCAGTCAGGATCTCAAAGAGGAAGTGTGTACATGTATATATAACACAGAAAGTTTAATAAGCTAACATATTTAATCGGGAAGCTTACTGCATTTGCGATGGTAAAATTGCAATCATAAAAGAAGAATTGGAATTGCGAGCGAATTTGATGTTCCATCCGAGATTTCCATCCGAAATTTTAAGGGACATTATTTAGAGCGGCCAGCCAATAATAGTAATGCATTTTTCATTATGAATTAGTTTTGTGCAATATTGAAGACATATGTTGTGTCAGATTGGACTTTACCACGAAGTGTATTATCGACATTTGG
>NW_017257588.1:229640-258735 GCF_001594055.1 Mycetomoellerius zeteki | reverse complement strand
GACATTTGGCGCACCTATTCGATAGCCTCGGCAGTTTAGAAGTGGCCATTAGCCTTATTCGAAAGATTAACTATCGTCCTGGTTCTGGTCTACTTTGGACACTCGTTTGATCCTCAACTTTTACTTCTCAAGTACCGTCTTCGAAGTAGGGTCAATCGATTTCAGCTCGTAACTCTACTATATTTCTTAGAAAAGTATCTTCGATAAAGCCTGACGGCAAGAATACAATAATGTAAATTATCGCCGTGCCAACCATAAAGCGTTTCAAAATATCGGTTTTTATATATCATTATAACTTTTTATTGGATACGGATCACTTTACAACGCTCATAGTACTTAATGTTCACATTTTAACATATATATTTGTATGTTCAACCTTATATGTAAATCGATGGATATCAGACGTGCTATAATCAAAGCTAAACAGATGGGAGTTACATTTAATCGAGTCATCTCAGCTATCCCATCGTGCCTTAACTTAATTTAACTCCCCCGATCTCGTATATATTAGCACATAAGAGTCCATAAGATCGTGTACACAAGCGTAAGCGTGTTAGTTTATCGATGTATCGCTGCTTTCACGCAAGTATACATACCATACAAAAAATCTGCCACACCACATTCGATGTCATGCATTGTTAGATATCAAAGTTAAATAACATTTTGATATTTTTAACTTTTATATGTGTCAAAATGTAAATCAATCTTTTTCTGTGGTTAGTTTCAAAGTAAATATTGTTCATATTAATGTATGCATTTAGTAAATAATAAACTAAATTTGAGCGAAATTTAATAAATTTCCTTGAGTTAAATTATTCAACTCTCAAGTTATATGTAGTTAAATTAATGATATATTGGGTAGGAGTAGTGGTGATCTATAAAAATGATTAAAAATAATTCAAATTAGATATATAATTTAACATTGTGAATTTAACGATGTGCTAATTAAATCTCCAAGAGTATCAGGATATTTGTATAACGTTATATCGTAGCACTCGTTGGCTCTCTAAAAACTATGATCACAGTTTCGTTATTAAACACGGTATTCTATACTTTTTATTTACATATGTATATATAAATCGAATAAATTGAAAATGTGAAATATTTAATAAATGTTAATAGACAAAACCATTAAAATTGAGTTATGAAATACTCATATGGGATTGAACTCGCTCTTTTTGCTTTGTGGCAAGAGCTGAAATAGAAGAATGTCCAATTATTATAAATTAATATCGCTTTGTATCTAATTATACAGCGCTTGGCATGTGATATAAAAACTTTCGCGCGACCGCACAACGTAATTATTCATTTTTCCGTAGCGCAACTCATAAGCGTTGTGTTTAATCATCCGCTATTAAGGGTATCCCGCGGAAGGGTGAGATTTTATGAAGGGGTGCAAACAATTTCAAATTTCTAACTCATCCCGACGTGCCGTCGCGATCCCTTTATGTTCGACATTCCTGACATACCCCTCGCTTCACAGCGTTTAATTATGAAATATGTGCTTAACACAATGAAAGATATCATCGCCGATAATTCATCGCGGCTTAAATATGTGGCGTAATTACGCGCTGGAGATACCGCACCGCGCCGTGGAATCGTTTCTGGTCGTCTTCCGGACAGTTTACGTTCGTTCGTTTCGATTCAGCTGTTCACAAAGAGAGGCTCGAAATCGCGTTCCGTACACATATGAGCGTCAGTTCTCCATGCTCGCACAACGTAAATCGTTTCGAAAAAGAGACGAAGTAGCCTTTACGCCCTGCCCGACTCACTTCTCTGCTTCCTCGTTGCGATTTTCCAAAATGTCCTACCAAAGTGTTTCGGATTTCATTTTCCGTTTTACGCTCGCAATACGCCGCTGTACTACAACCAGAAGCTTTGGTTGCTTCTGTCAGCTGGCACTCGCACAATACCGGCCGTTTCGCTCTTTCATCCGAGAGAATTACGCATTTCGCGTGTATCTATCACGAGTCACTGCTTCCTTTTACCCCCTTTTTTTATTACATTCTAATTCACAATTTTTCTGTATTGGATATTATGTACAAATGCACCGATTTTGTGCATTTGGCAATAAAAAATTAAGATTTATTAATTTTGTTTATTATTTATAATAGTAAAAATTATTTTTAAATAAAATTAAAATTTGTATTATAATATATCTATTTTATTTGTAAATTAAATTTGTAATTTATAATTTTTTCCAATTTTTGTCACGTTATATAAAATGAAAAGATATTCAGACTTGTTTTTCCCATCGTTTATTAAATATAATGCTGGTCATGAACGTATTTGTTACGCTCCGATAAACACTCTGACATCCTAACTTATTGCCTGAATGGTCAATTATCCATGACCGCAAAAGAAACTTAAAAATTTTCTTATGAGTACGGGACAATCCTGCGAACAACGCTTGATCGATTATTCGGTCTGTTACATACTTCAAAAATACTGTAATTCATGTAGGAAGGGTGGTGCGTTCGAGAAGGGTTGTTACTCGACCGTTTAATTATAATTGCAAGAACAATGGCTCGTACATTACCTTTATATCGTGAACGCATTTCCGCAATTAGGTTGCTAAAAAATTGAATACGTATTACCGCGCTTCCGGTGAGGCGCTACATTTAAACACGCACCCGTAAAACCTTTTAGGATATCATTTTCCGGCGAGAACTTATGCCTAAAGGGTCTTCGCCAACGCAGTCGGTGGAGGAGAAGAGGTGGGCTAGTTGCAAAGTTAGTAATCTTGTAAATCCACGAAGACCAAGATCGTGAATAGGCGTCTTCTGCCTAGGATAAGCTCTTTGGTAAGTTTTGCCAGGATATTTTCTCGGCTTTCTTCTTCGAGGAGCGCCGCTGTGTTCTTGCTGGCTCTTGTAAGTCCGCGCTTCTTCACAGCATACTTTCTCACTCGTATAAACACGATAAACTTTTGCGGCGAGTAATTACTTGCGGCAACGCCACGTGTTTTGCGAATGAATCGAGTGAAGGCAAAGTTGGGGGACCGTAATAAATAGAGACTTTAGAATGGGTGTTAACTTAAGTCGAAGGAGCGACGTTTCGGAGCTATTCTCAGGGTCACGACTTTGCGCGCAATCACGGCGTCCTTCGTATCGATTTCAGTAATTTAAAGCAGGCGCGAAGAGAAAGTGGTAGTACGCGGCTTAAGTGGCTGTCGCGACGACAATCGCGCGAACGTACTTTAATTACGCATTAATTCTAGTTTGAGCGCCGTTAAGATCGGACTCTCTCGAATTACGCCGTCTAGCCTTTTCTCTCTCTCTTTCTCTCTCTCTCTTTCTTTCTTGTCTGTCTACCTGCCAAATTATACCTTCGGGGGTCTTAACTTTGACATTGCTCGGTGTCCTTCTTCTTCTTGTTCTTCTTCTCCTTACCCGACTTCTCATCTTTGCGATTGCATTGTTAAGCGAGTTTCTCGCTTTCGCTCTCCCCTTGCAGATTACTCGGTACGCTAATAAATGTGGTCGTACCTCAAGGTCGACAATCGCGTTCTGCTACAAGTCACGCAACGAAATGAGGGAGAACGAAGAAAGCGCTAATGACAGAACTGACGGAAGAGAGTAAACGAACGTATGGAATGTCGAAAGGATTCGCGCGCGTACACGAGTGGCATTAACTCCGGATAATCAGGGAAGTTTAATTACTAGTATGACTGGACATTAGTATTTCCGTCTTCCCACTTTCTACATCGGACATTTAATTAAATCCATATTTTAAATATTGTTATTATGTAATACCAACGAACTGAGTTTTCAGATGGCGCTTATATGAATGATGAAATTACATACTTATTCAGGATGTTAACAATTTATATTAATTTTATTGTGTTTTCTTTAGAACTTCGCGGAATACACGCAGTTGTGTAATTTAACTCTCCACCGACAATGTAAAATTTTTGATCATAGTTTGCAAACTGAGTTCACATCTACAGTAGATTTTTTTATTGTTTCGAATTAGGTATATGAAACTCTGAAAAATTTTTGTACACTTGTGAAACCTTTAATTTTTAACAAATTTTTACTAGAAGTCGAATTGTACGTATTTATCTTTTAGAAATTTAAATATACTAGAATTTTGAAAAATGGTTCGTGAATTGGTTAAAAGTTTACAACTTTTGTATGAGAGAAAAAATCCTTTTAGATTAAAATACTCGAGAGAGTATGTACTTAAAAAAAAATAGTAATAATGTTGACTTAAAAAAGTTGAATTATTTGAGCACCAGGAAGTAAAGATTATTTATGGGTAAAGATTAAGTATTTTTTAGTGGAAAAAATAAACATTTTCATACAATGAAAAAAAGATTTTAATTGACTGCAACAGCCAATTTTTGGTTGCTGCAGCCAATTTTTGATTGTGTTAGCCTATCCGCAATGTAAAGGATTTCGATTGGCTAACGCAACCAAAAATTGGCTGCTGCAGTCAATTAGCTATACCATATTTTATCAGCTAATTTACTGTAGCAGCCAATATTTTCTTTTAGTGTAGTGGAATGATTAAATCCTTTTAATTTTAATCAAAATGAATACAAAGATTTGCCATATAAGGTACAGTACATAGTTATTTTCTTATTTGATCAATGACACTCTGAATAAAATGAACATCTTTTACGTTTTTTTACCTTAACAAATCTTTTTGGAATTTCTTTTTTAATTTCAAGTAAATTTGTGAATTATGTATCTTTGATATATCTTCATAGATTTAGTTGATTTTTAGCAATTAAATCAGCGTAAAAATGATATAATATAATGAAAAACTGTTTTAAAAGTAAAATCTTCATATATTTATTGAAATTATCGTCAAAAAAATGTAAACACAAAAAATAAAATATAAATTCTTTATTTGCATAAAATCAGGGATCAGGGAAACATAACTGTGGATATTGACGTTCTTGTAGTACACACACTATTTCAATATATATTATCAAGTTTTTTAAGGAGGCGATACCGAAACCTATTCATTTTCTTAAAATACATCATAAAAAAATCGAGTGTATTTTAAAAAATTGTCGATAGACGGTTAATCTTTTGATTTGTGCGTGAATTTTTTATCTTCATTTTTATTTTATTTTTCAAATAAAATCCGTGCCAACTTTAATAACAAGGAATTGTTACATAAATCGATATTTCCAAAATTATTATATGCAATATTGACGCCCGAAAGTTTAAAGCGGCGCCTGCGGTCCGCCAATTACAGCTTCCACATTGTTGCGCGCCAATATACTTCTACACCAATGTGCTCTCGAGAGTCGCGCGCATATTTCTATTACACTTCATATCCGTAGGAAATTGAATCTATCTACCCATATGTCGCCGGTAATCGTCCGTTGGACGAGTCTTTGACTCCCGCAGTAGAATTGCCCCTGCAATGATTCCGTCATTGATTGCTGTCACATTACGTTGCGTAGAGATATATGCAATTTTTATAATAGTTAACAAGATATTAATAACTAAAAATCGCCGAATATTTATTTTTCCTTTTTTAATGAAAAATTTAGATATTTGATTAGTTACTTAAAAAAAAAAGATTATTGAATCTAAAATTTGTTCCAGAAATTAAATTTAATTAAGTTTGCATTAGTTAAATAATTGATTAGTTATCGAAAAAAGAATTATTGAATCTAAAACTCATTTTAGGAATTAAATTTAATTAAGTTTGCGTTATTGAGAAGTTTACATAATTAACTTAATTATGTAAACTTAATATAGGATAAGATAGGTACTATTTTGAACATTATACAATTCTGAACGAATTAATATTTAAATCGAATTTTCGAGATTTAAATTTAGTTTTTTCCTATTTAATGGTTTTCGTGACACAATGAGATTAAGGTTACTTATCCAAACTTGAATCTCGTATTCAAAATCTTATTTTATTCAAAATTATAATGTCTGCCTAGCTGGCCCCCCACCTAAAACAAAAAAATTTTTGTGGGGAGACTGACTGACTGCCTACTCAGCCCCCCCACAAAATTTTTTTTTAGCTAAACGGAAGGAGCGCAAAAATTTTTGTTTGCGAATATGAATAGCGCATAAATAGCGCATTATTACATAATTTTTTCATTAAGATTTGGTTAGGTGGAAGGGCCAGCTAGGCAGACGTAAAATTATATCATGTTCGATTGTATCATCTTACCCTATGTATAAGTTTATTTTTTGTGTTCTCAAAGAAGTGAAATTATATAATTTTACTAAAACAAGATAAAAATGAATTTTTAAAATGTAAGTTTTATATTTGCAAATATTAAAAATAATTTCATTTATTATTATAATTTTTTATACTTATTTTTTTCATTATTTTTCAATATATTTTTATTCAAGCAACAAATAAAAAAAATCGATTGTATTTCATTTAATACTACATCATTCAAATAATGTTATAAATATCAAATTTTCGATTGTGTTATCTGAAAATCGCAATTGTTCATAAAGTACTTGGTAAAAAATACAAATAATGACACTTTATATAAGAGATTTAAAAAAAAATTTTCTTTTAAAAAACTCATTCTATTATTGTTTGCTATTTTTTTTATTTGTGAATATTTTTGTTTTTTGTTAATTTTTAATTTTCTTGATTAGATAGCTGCGATCTGTACTGAATATTTTTTCTTATAGTATCCTCTCACATAATCAATGTAATGCTACTAAAATGTGTGTTAATAATAATAACTCCATATACTCCACTTTTACGAGTTTTATGTATATTATTATATTTTTTGTTCGCATATGTAACAAAGCATGTCTATTAAACTAACACAGCCACTTTAGCACAATCGAATAAAACTTACACAGAAATTTAAAGTGACGGATAATTGTACACTTTTCAGAGTTGAATAGTATCACTAATTTGATTTAACCGTCCATTTCATGAAGCAATGGATCCATGTTGTATTAAAAATAAAAAACTAATAATAAAGAAGGGCCACTGAGAGGATCTAAATACGTAGTATTAATCTATAATATCTTTATATACCTTTGTATTCAATACATGTATACATTTATAAACATTCTACATGGATATCCAATACAATTTTTACACAGACCCATTATCACAAAGTAAAATAATTTATTACTCACGATGCACAGCAGGGGAGTTAAAATTACGATTAACTAAAAATACAAACATTATACATCCCAATTATACATAGTACTACTTAAAATAATGAATATTTTAATATATAATTGTTACACGCATAAAATTACAAATAATTAGTACCCACAAGATAAAAATGAAACAATAAAATAATAAATTATCCCATAACTTCTTCGACTGTCGCCCTCGGTATCTCTCCTAGATTTCGTCCTCCTCTCAGAATGCCAGAGTCATCAGATTTATCGTACTCACAACACTTGCGAAAACACATGAGGATAATTATGATCGCGCGATACTTTGCACGTTGCCGAAGTTAATCAAACGCGACGTGCAATGCAACGCGCACTTTATTACATTGCCACAAAAAAAAGTATAAAACTGTCATTTGAGACTTGCTATATTTGGATAATGTCTAAAAAATAGTGAGCAAATTGCCTTTAGTAATCACTGATCGTTAAATGTCGTAATAAAACAATCAGTAATTCCGTCAATTTTTTTCTTATATAGTTTTCATATTATCTCTGGACGATGAAGATTGAAATAAGATGATATTTATTGTATGTATAAATGTGAAATAAAAATAAATTAGTCGTAAAGTCGTAATATTCTATATATATAATTTATCTGCAAAGAATTTGTGATAAAATTTTTAAAGCAGTCTCCACGTAACCCGGTTTCATGTCTATAAATGCGTTCGCAAGTCATGCAAGAATGATCGCTCGCTTTGTTGCGATATCAAGCGCGTATTATTTATCCTCTTTTCTGCTTTCGTGAATCTTTTCTGCTTTGTCGTTACTCCATGTTTTGTGCGGAAGTTACGAAATACTTCGAGTATTATGACGCAACGACGGAATTTATCAGAGATTTCTGCGTGCGTGCTCGCTAGTACAGGCACGTCAAGTTTTCGCATCTCGCGGAGCAGAAACAACGTCGCGTCTCGCGAAACACCAGCGTCCACGAGATCCTGTCCTCGATCGAGCAAGGCCAAGGATGTAGACAACGCCGCAACCGGAGTACACGCATTTAAATGTTGCGTTCGATCCGCCTCATGCATTATTTAGTTTAGGTTGGCGACGCGTCCGTTTCGTGCAACGATCGGACTGTCGCGTCGCGTCGCGTCGACGCCGGAACTACGTACGGGACGCCATTCGGAAATAAACACGTATACATGCATGTACGTTCTTGTATATCCGTACGTGTATCGTGCGCACGTGTGTCAACTGGGGTGACCGTTCACGAGAATGCATTATAGATAGCCGGGTCCTCCATAGATCAAGTCCAATTCGCACTTCTGCGGTGACCATCCCAATACATCCCGGTATATCCAACGACGACATACGTCGCGAGATCCGGAGCGTGCTGTGCTTTTAATCGAATGTAATTATGATGAACGGCGAGCGCAGCATGTCGAGAAATTGACTCGGTATTTCCTGATAATTCGATTCAATTCGCTTCGATCGTGCGTTTCCGTCGAAGCTCCGGCTTGTTCCAGATCAAATTGAGCTTGATAGAGATTATTAGAAGACTATCGCGAAGATCGTCGGGCTCCGTTTATTGTTTTATCGACTTGATCGTTCTTTTTCTAGAACCAAGGAAAAATTGCGACCTATCGCGTGCGTTTCGAGCATTGGCGAAATTGGCCAAACTCCTAAATATTTCGATATATTTTCTTTTTATGATTAACGAATCGATATGGATGATATCGGTATGTATGTTGTCGACGGTGACTAACGGGAAGAGCTTACGTGGCTCTGATTTACAAATTGCAGAATCCTTGCTTGGGCTACATGACCGAGTAAGATCGGACAGGAGCACCGCTGCTTTTCAGGTCCCTGTCGTTGAATTCAATCTAAAGTTCGGCAGAGTCGTAAGAATTCCGCCGCAACTCATTTCCCGTTCTTCGCATACCTATATCCACGCGGACGGGGACAACGTCAAAATTACCGCGTAAAACTGATCCCGAGTCAGATTCCAACGAGTGCTCGAGGAGAGGTGTCGTACAAGAACAACCGAGTACCCCGGAACACCCGCTCACTTTGAACTTTTCAGCGAGTTGTAGAATACCGATCGAACGAAAAAAGAGACGAGCTTGGAAACAGTCGCGAGCGGTGGGGTAAGAGGGAGAAGGAATGAGAGGGATTCAGAAGGGAACGGTAAAAGAGGAGAGTGCAGATAAAAAGTTTTATTCTCTTCTCGAAAGTGGCATCGAGTTAATTGGTAGATTAAACATGGTCGCGTCTGTTCGAGCGGGAAACTTCGTCGATTGAGCCGATATTGTCAACACGAGTTTAGTTCTTGCTGCGCGTAAAATTAGGCCACGCTCTTAAAGATCTTCGTATTATCCGCGTTATAAAAATTATATTCTATTTAATCACGTAAAATATTTTTACACTCTCTCTTGTTGTCGAGATATGAAACCAAGTTTTCTCTTGCACGCCACAATATCGTGTTTCACGACGCGCTATATTTCTCACGTAGAGTTTATCGGAGTGATAATCGTTCTCTGAGAAAAATGAATTATAAAACGGTGCACGCTTTTGCGATTTTTAACGTCGCGTATACCTCTTTCAATTTCGTTCCAATTATACACAGCATGTAGTATTAATAGCAATAAATTTTTTTTAATCTCTGGAGAAGGATCTTTTTCTCAGTTTGCATAAATGAAGAAAATGTGGGACGAATTATTAAAATTAACACGCAAATACGCGACTTTTTCGCTCCTTTATGCTCTGTCCTGTAATGTAATCCAAGTTTAAATCCAAGCGAAGAAACTATTCATCGTACTAGCCGCTGACAATTCGTCACGCCCGAAGAGAGGGCGGTGAATGAGCCTCACGAAGGGCCTTTATTGTTGGGTGTCGTATATGGTGAGAAATAGCTTGAACGAGTTCACGCCGTGCTTTTTTTCGGCCGCGCTCTTAAGGGAGGGGGAGGGGGAGGGGGAGGGGTTGAGGACCCTCTCCTCCTGTTTCTCTCCATCGTCGACACGGTATATTCGAAACCCGGCCCTCTTTCTGGAGTGCTTATTAATTCGGCACACTCTCACCTCCCGTCGAGCAATAAGCGTAAAACGCCAATTCATATTCCCTGCCTTATATACCCGTTGCATGGGACAAAAGTGCGCCTGGCCTGCAAAGGGAAATGTATGGGGCGTAGCCTAAACCCTTTGATCCTGGCCATGTGTGAGTGTGCATATGTGTATGTGTGCGCGTACGGTCGTTTAAGAGACGTCGCAGTGCGGCGCGAAATCCATATTATTTTCGTCTTAGCCGATCGTACCTTGATGTCGATTCATTCAGCGCGACTTAATAAGGCTACGAGGAGGCGAGAGCCGGAGAACAAGGGAACAAAAATTCCGGCACGTCGACGGATAATATTCTATTCGGCGCAAAAAATTTTTCGCCCAAATTCCATCGGGTATCCAAGGCCACTGCCGCCCCTCGAATCCGAGGAAGGAACTTTTGTTCAAGTGGGTTTCCTACGAGATAACTCTCATCAAACGTCCATTATTACCGAAGCTCCTACTTCACGGGCTTTCGAAAATCAATCTGATACCGCGGTTGGTCGCGATAAGAAGATAGCTTCGTCGTGCGATTCTGAGAGTGTAAAAGAGAATGAGTCACGATAAAGAACGGTGGAAAGAGTACGACAGAAAGAGATAGAAAGAGATAAATAGAAGAATGCGAAAAAGAAAGAGATGGAGAGAAAGCAGGGTGATCGCACGGGGATGGTCTGATCGATCTCGTTAGTTTCACGTCCTCTCTAATTGGTGCATCGATTATACCAATTATCGTTTCCTACTCGAGAGATTAGCTAATTGCGAGTGTCTCTCTTACCATCTCACTCTTTGGTCCCCGTTGGCACGGCCGACATTGTCGATGCATACTCGTACGTGCGTTTGTAACTGCACCGGCCATTGAACGTGATGTGCAGTGGCGTACGGTGTTGGTTCCCCGGGAGACCGAGAGGCGCGCGAAGGGCTTTTTTGTGGGCCGAAGTAGAGAGTGAACGCATTGTGAGCGCAAGGTATTCATTCATTTTGGTATCAGGTAACTCGGCTGAGGCCTCTGGACTTTGTTCCTGGAGTCAGCATAGAGGCTCGGTCGACGAAAATTCTTCTTTTCTCGACAACGTCGATGGCGCCACAGAGAGAACAAAATATGTTAAAAAAGAAAAGAAATGATAAAAATAATCGATCGATTTACAAACAGGGGATAGTTTTATATCGAATTGTCTTGTGTATCGCGCGTTGCTTTGTCTTTTCTTTGAATCTTTGCTCTTGTTGTATTCATACTAAATAGTTTCTTAAAATATTTTCTAACAAAGATAATAGCGTTGGCAGAAATCGAGATATACAAAAGGAATATTACTGAAGATTATATTTTTTTTCATTTAGAAAAATATTCGATATCTTAAATTATTTTTATATTTTTTATGTTTTATCGCTTTAAAAAATTTTAATAATAAAATGAAGACTTTTGTATGTAATTTCTATATTCAAACTAGGACATTTGTATACCTACATTCAAAGTCTATGTTTTTGTATGCTTACGGCCGAGCACAGTGAACCGGTTTAGCCATCCATAGTGGTCCAGAACCTACAGGTAGTTAACCGCGCATAGCCCACGCGGTTTTTTTCATCTTGCAACTGTTCGATGCCACTGGCGATAGTGCGAGTCTCTACATAAGGAAGATAACTTGTATCGTACTAACTTTTGCGCGCGTGGGCGTTCATTATTACAGATACTACCCACAGAGTTTCAAAACTTGTTTTATGACAGATGTACAAAAGGAAATAATATGTACTTTTACAAGTTCGTTTATAGTCCGAGAACATTTATCTTTGTATGGAAAAATATAATTTTACTTTCTCTAATCTAACATTATTCTGTACATGTTGTGTGCACTTCTTGTGCAGTTTTATTATTAATTAATTATTTGTTATTTCTCAATCTGACAATATTACTAACAATATCGATACTTGCGAATTTTCGTAATATTATCTAAAAGGACTATCAGTGAGAAACCTTGACCAACTGATAATTGATTTTCGAATGAAACGTAATACGGAATCTCCGCCGAGAGTAAACCATATCTACCTGTCGGCGAGGGTTTCCAAAGTAGCTCTCTTGTATCGTATCTGCCTTAGCGCTGCAGGTCATTAACTCTCGATCGTGCAAACTTCTCGAGCATAATGATCTCACCCAGAGCTGCAAGATCCGGTTACCTCCCTGCCCATATTGTTTTCCAGATCCGTTTGCGATTCATGGAAGCACCACTGCTCCTTACAATGTTTCTCCTACGGCGTTCTTCGCTCTTTCGGTGGATTCGAATTACGTTGTAATATTCGCTAATAACGTTCTCGGACAAATTTAACTTATATATGTATATGCTTGAATGGATCTGCTGGTTTTGTGCGGAGGTCTTCATTTTAAAAAGAACCGATCGATATACGTCCTGTTTGATCTGTCCGCTATTCCACATGTTTTGCACAGAACGCTGTTATTTCTCATTTGTGCCGGTAGTGAGTTTACAAAAGCGGGTCCGTATTAATTACCGATTGCCGTTGGCCTTTATTGTTGCCCAATATTTACTCCTCGCTCGATGTCGAGCGCGAACGTCCATCCATGGTGTTGTCTGGCCCGGTCTGTGTACTTGTACTTCTATGTTTGTGGGGCCAACGGGCGAATCCGAGAGCAGGGTTTCGGGGATTGAAGGATTGGCGGCCTGGTAACCGTAGAAAGGGGTGGCTACATGCGATTTTACGAGTCGACGGGAGAAGGCTTTGTTCTATTCTCGTACGAGAAGCCCTCCCTCACGCGTCCCGAATTGCCGAAGGCTACTGAAATACGTTCGGAAGCTGCCAGACCGCTCAGAATCTATCCACACTCGTGTGAAAGCCGTCGATTTCCCATGCCAGACACAATTTCCAAACACTGCTGACAGTTAACGCATATGTTATGTGGAAAGATGTCGAATTATCGATAGAGGATCGGTCCTGGCATCATTGCCGTCAATTTCTTTTATTTTTACTTCTATCATAATTAACTCTCTGTCTACAATCTGGATCTTTTTGGTACAAGCAATATTTTACTTTCAAATTTCTTCGAAATAAAGGAAAACGGAGTTCAGTTCCTTCTCCTAAAACATCTTGTGAACAATTATTTGATAATGTAATAAAGATATTGAAAAGTAACCCTGAATTTGTCCACATTTTTTGAAAACCTGGAACACTAAAAGAAAAAACAGATTGCAAACGGAGGGGATTAAAGATATAAATTATAAGAAATCGCTTAAAAGATATTTAAACAAAATTATTAACACATTTTATTTGTATTCAGCTTTGTAGCAGTATTAGTTGTTTTTTTTTTATTAATCTAACGTGTAATGCTGATTGTTTAGCAACAATGTAATATATGCTTATTACCAACGCATAAAATGAACATTTGATGACTACGTCTGCTTTTTTCTTCTTCCACGAGATCGAAGTTTCGGATAATGAACGCGTGCATTGATCGCTATCGTTCCAATGTGGCTGTATACCGGCGGCGTCGAGAAACTCGAGTTCCAATTGAATAGTTTCTTTAACCAAAAACCACTGAACTTTCTCATTATGCCGAGTTGTTAGCTCGCAGTTCGGGTCGAGTTTGGCTTAGCCAATGAGGCCATTCCGAACGTAGTTCTCCCTGCGTCGCCGCGAATCCCCTCGGCTCCTTCGGCGCGATCTGCTCAGAAGCTGCTTACAACTTTTCCGTGTGCTACTTTAAAACTGAACCGTGTACGGTGCATACAGGTGCACATGGTCGGCTGTGCACACGTTTGCGCGCTCGGCTCGACTATCACATTCGTTCCTGAATTCGCGCAGCGAAGGGTCAGTTTTTCCTCCTTTTCTCTCTCCCTATCTTTCTCTCGAACCATATCCAACGGATTATCAGGAAAGTTCCAGACCACTAGCCGATAGGTTAGTTTAAACGAATCGCCGTGTCTTTAAGCTCTAAATCGGAGGACAAGCACGCGCATTAAAGTTTGCGCGACTTAATGCTGCGCGCTCCGTTAAACTTGGTCCGCGAACGCGCGTGCACGCTCGCTTATCCTCTATCAGTGGGGGGGGGGGGGACACGCGTGGAATTGCTTTCGTGATCGTGCAAGAACGCGGAATACAGATGTCCCGCTAATTGGGTTGCGGTGCCGGCGACGAAGATAACTATCGCCGACCGGGGCGTAGACATCGATTATCGAGTTTAAGCAATCGAGTTCCTTTGCCTGTTCTGTCTCGCTCGGGTGGCCGCTTTGTTGGACGGGTTGGGAGATACGAGATCGAACGAAACGCCTCGGAGACAACGGGGGAGGGGATGGATAACCGGGAAGACGGATCATAGTCTCGAGAAATAATTAGCGCGTTTGACGATTAAAGACTCGAAGACTTTGCTGCCTTTGACCTCATGACGAATCGATCGCATTGCATCGTTCCTCATAGAGCGCCACCGGACCCTCCGGTGCTCCGCTAATATGGTAATTCTCAAGCGTCTTTAAGCGCTTTAAGCTTTGGGATGCTAAACACCTAGTACTCCACGGATTCACGGTAGTGACCTACAAAGGTTCCACTTGGGCTTTAACGGCGGAATATTACGAGATCGCCGTGAACATAAAGCTGTCAGCAGTTCATTTTGAATATCTGAAGATATCCTATCGGGATTTTGCTTAAATGCATTCAATGAGTATCAAAACGTAATCTAATTCAAATTGCCTCCTATCTTATAATAATAATAATAATAATGATGAATTGTTCATTGCGAAAAGAACAGAGAGAAAAGGCATGGTGTTAAAATGTCGCGACATGTATGTATAATAATAACTCTATTATAACTGTAAATTTTTTCTTATTTAATGAAAAAAATTTCGGAAAATTGTGTCAAAAATATTTGCTATGTGTATTATGTATTATAGCATTATGAATAATAATCGCATTACTTTTAAAACTAAACATTTAATGCATGCAGTTATTAATTAATTACATATTAGTAATTTTATACATATTTGATTAAACAGTATATGTTTCATTTAAACCAATGTTCGCATTGTTGATATAAAATTATATGTTTAATTAACATGAGCAGAGCTTCCAATGTGCGCACATGCAGTTGATGAAAAAGTATACAGTGTAAAATATGTAAATCATATGAAGTTCTCTGTAGAAAACGTAATATTTTTCGAATAATAAATTTTGTAGTTTATTATATAAAAGTTTATTATATAAAAAGCTAAAAAAAAAAATAATATTACGCGATGGAATACAAGAAATTACAAATAGATATTCATTACTTAACCGGTTATCAGGTATCATTAAACGTAATGAACTTAATTTGAATATTATACAAGTCTATTGATACTTGCAGGATGCTCTTTAAAATGTATGAACAACGTGCGTGTTAGCAATCTCATTCATAAATTAGTTATCGCAACATGTAAAGCTGTGAAAATGTTGCAACGTTATTATATATCTACTATATTATTAAGTGTAGTTGACGATTTTTCCAGCATCACTTGATAAAACGAGCGTGTTAAATCGATACGACGCATCGGATCGCAGATAATTCCATGTTGTTATGCGGAAGCGTGCTAAAGAGACGATCGTGTTCGAGTCGCTCCGAAAAATGTCTATCATGGCGGGCGTAATACCGGTTGGATGGCAATGCCTAGTTTGATTACAGACCCACGCTCAGCCCTGCGTCATCTTGTCGGCGTATCGCTCGTCGTTTCCTTCCTTTTTATAATTACATCGACCGCGCTCCGGCTTGTCTCTCGGCGAACAAGATATCGGATACAGAAGGGGAGGGTGGGAGATTAAAACTAGCGACAAACACGGAAACGCGGCAAGGGAAGGAGGGAACATTAACATCCTTCTCCACCTCCTTTTCCTTGCTCGCTCTCGTGCAAGTTCTAGTTACTCATCTAAAGTAACTTTCATGCGCTACGCACTCTGGTCTACCGCGTAAAACAGATAAGAAACCGAAGTTTCGCCTGTGATCTCGTGCCGTCGTGCGGAGGGAATCGAAGGGAGAGATTGAGAACGCGAGGGAGATAGGCAAGAAGGTGGTACGAGAGGAAAGCAGGAAAGTCAATTGCGGAACTGTGTAAGGAGCCACGCACTTCCTCGTTGACTTTATCTTTCTTCGTTTCTCTCACTCTACCTTTCCTGTGGCTTAATCCGAGATATCGGGAAAATTTTGCCGTCGTCGTAGTAACAATCAGCGAAGCGTGTAGTTACACGTTAGTCATCTAATTATATCACTGATTGCATGTAAATGAAATTCATAATGATGATCTCTCTAGTTTTGATGTTTCAGATAATATTGTAGTTATTAACAGTAGCCTACGAAGCTTCAGATTATTAACATTTACGTTTGTAACTGGGCGCAATATGTGTATATTGTTATTACTAACTATTCTCGTTCGCATATTATTAAACCATTTAATCTCATTGGGTTAATGTGCTCTAGCCACTGTATGAAAAAGTGTTGAAAGCATTAATATTCATCGCTTGATGCGATAATAGAACAGCAATGAAACGAGAAAATTAGGATTCTTCGAAGATTTATCATAGCGTAAAAAGGGAAATTGGCTTAACTAAAAAAGTAGGGTTTTAAACTCTGGGCTATTATCTTTCTTTTTGCATCGTCAAAGAGAGTGATCTTTCTACCGTAAATTCCGCAATTTCGATTTATATGAAGGAAACGGAGTTTACGAGCCTGGATCGAATTCCGTTCTCATTCGCATCTGCTCCTTTACGATGCCACGCTTCACAAGTTTGGCGAGTATTTCGCTTCTATTTTAAATGCACGTTACGAACGAAGTAACGAACGCTTTTTTTTTTTTTTTTTTTTCGAAAACTGTAGCCAAATTCAATGAAAAACCACGCACGCGTCGAACCTGATTATATTTCCTGTCCATATCTGGAATTCATGAAAGTAAACACAAAATCAGTGTTTAAAATCAACGTTTTCCACGCTCGGCGGATGTAGGCGTACCTCGAAAAATTTGTCAGGTTTCGTGAAATATCGCATTTTCAAGACTGAAAAGATACAAAGCTCTCGACAGATTGCGGTCCTCGGTCGAGGGGTCCTCGATTTTGGTGGCAATCATCGCGAAATATTTTCCATACATCACTTGGCACACGCTTTCCTTTATCTGCTTTCGACTGCCTATATCTTTTTCTTTTTATATCGTTCTCACGTGTTCATTTTTCTCTGCACGAATATTTGTTTGTGAATGTAATTACGCATCTCTCTCTCTGTCTCTCTTTCACAAATTCATTCTTCGTATTTTCACCGTGCAAAAAATGGAGCTTTGCGATGGGAAACGACTATACAGCGGCCTCGTAATCTGTCTCGTGTCTCACTCGATTTAGCAGGTCCGGCAATTACTGCCAGCCGAAACTCTGCGTTTTATAGCCGATGCCGGTTCACCTCGTTTGCTGCGAAACTACCTGCTTTTGACGTTTCAATGACAGCATGAACGTCAAGAACGAACATTCGCTAGGCAACGCCGTGGGTTTTTGGGATGGTCCGTTCATTGGTTGAAGGGAGCGACGCTAATCTCCGATGTCAAGGTAGCGAATCAGATCTGTGATACTGAGTTCCCCTTGTTTGATCCCTTTCAGATAGACCCCCGTTTTATCATGCGTGCTACTCGTTAAGGTCGTTTTTTGCTTCGACGTGATGTGTTGTACACGTTACGAAGAATAATACGATAACTCTGATTGTTAATTTGATTTCATTTATTCGAAATATTTTTAGTTGCCATGTAATATATGTATATTATATACATATATATATAATATAAATAATATAATTGTAATAAATAGTAGAAATATGTATTTTTATGCTTATTAAGATTTGAATATTATTTGATAATGCAATAAAGGGTAATGCGAAGTGTCATTATGAATTTTTACTTTTTCCGATAAGTAAAGTTCGCATAAAATGTTTCAAGAAATCCGTGAAAAATTATAGAGGTCATTGTTTCGGGATAACAAGTTTTCATTCGCATCGACAGCGATGGCGAAATTAATTGTACCATTCTTCTCGACGTACGACTCGAGCGACTCGGGGTTTCGAACTGTATGAAAAGTTTTCAATATTTCTTTCGTGAAACGATCAAAAAGCTTGCTCGCCCAAGAAGCCACCCAGTGCTCTATGTAGATTGTACGATCGGGCGCAAAAGCCGCGGCACTTTGTCAACGGCAGTGCGAGAGAAGAGCCTTTCCTTAAGAATGCTCGAGCAACCAGTCGGTACGTTATTAAGAAAGTCGATTTGGCGATGTGTTACACGTGGCCACCCTCTCATACGTTGCTCCAAATTCCGCGCGAGCGCGTTCTCGGAAGGAAAAACGTGCCGAATATAATGCGATTCATAATGTACGGCGCGGCGGAGTAACAAAGAGTCGCGACGCTGATCCCTCCTCCGAAAATGAGAAAGCGAGCGTCAAGATAGAGTCTGGCTGGAAGCCCAGCTGGCCTTTCGACTTAATAAATTCAGAATATCGTTCATTCCCTTTAAAGGAAAAATACCGCATGGCCCCTTTAAGGTCCCACCCTCTCTTCGCTAGTTCTCCCCTCCGATCCTCTCGGACCCCGCGAAAACGTGGTTATCCATCGATTCGACGTCGAGTGCCGATTGCGAATGAAAAATCGTGCTCCGTAGCTTTCAACTCGATGTGTCGAGCCACTCGAGCGACGATTCCTACGCGCTCGATTAACCGAGTCTCCTGCGCGCGCGGATATCAATTTCCGGCTGCCTGGTGGACGAACACCTTTATTCCCACTTCTATTCGCCCTTAAAGGGAACTCTTGTGAGAATTTTATTCACATTTTTATTTTATTCCTGCGCGAAACACGCGTTTTCTCTAACGCATGGATTTGCATTTCAACGGTCGGCTCTCGGTGCGTGAAGGAAATGAACCTGGCGATGTATTTCGAATTTAATGCCCCGCTCGCATGGGGAATAATTTTGCTAAAGCGATTTTGAGAGCACCTACGCATTAGCTGGAATTATTAGTCTACTTTCGCGCTATGAAATTCCCGACATAATTAAATACTGAAATTTGTCGGGCGGTTTGCGCTTAAGCGAATTTGTTCACCGTGTTGAAGACAGGTTTACGTTATGTATGATATCTAGGATCGTAGCACTGAACATCGTTATACTGTACGTTCGACGTACATATATAGACTCCTCGTCATTTCCGCAAACGTTTGTAAGAGGCCACAAGTGGGACCTTTCGCGAGCTTTTCTCCGCGCGCAGCATATAATTACATCCCAGGTAGATTAGAATTTCACGATCGACGCACGCGGCCGCTCATAAAGGAGCCGATGCTCGGAGCGGGAATTCTCCGTCGCTCTCGTCCAGGCACGTGCGTGACTTCTCGTCTCGCGTGATATTCCGTGGGTGTGCAGCACGCGTTGGCATGAGCGCCAGCACGCAAGCTGCTACGAAAGGTTACGTTTACCTACAGTTAGCCCGCGGTATTTTTCCTTCTCCGTCTTGTCGCACTACCTCCGCGTATTTTCTCTCTTCCTTTCGCCCTCTCGTTTTTTAGCAGTAGGATTGGTCGATCGTTTAAATGCGTCGTTGGCGCTACTCGGCCCTGAAAGCGTGTCACGTCGCCTGGCACAATCGACCGAATCGCTCGCAGTGGACATTACACACGACACGGGGTATTAATATGGAGATGATAAAAATAAGTTGGCGCGTAATATACAGCCGCGTAAAACTATAATGGATCGGATATGCCGATCTTTGCCAGTTGCTTGAACAACAAATCGCGGATTCGTTTTCGCTACCTTCCTCGTTCACGCTTTATTTATCCTTTTCGTCTTGCTTCTTCTCCCAGGCTCCTTCTGTCGCAGAAGCACGCGATATCCTCGTCGTCTTCGTGTCGCAGTATTCTTGTATGTATACATATATACACACCGTTGTATATACGAGATGCACATCGACGTGGCGGTTGCCTAACGATGTTGAGACGATCGACAAGGTCGATCGTTTAAAGTCGATTACGCTCGAAGTATATCGAGAGAAGCTAGCCTTGATCACTGTCCAACTCGATTTCTACGGAACGTCCTCGTTATTCGCGGTTTCTTCGTAGTTCTGATCCGAAGTCGTTAAAAGATCCGTTTGAATATGTACTGGGAAAGATGGTCGAATGTCTCGTTGAAGGGCTTGGTTACAACATTGAAATGTTCGTGTTACTTTGAAAAGCTTGGGTCATTAGTGTGCTTAATTGTGACTGTCCAATCATTTATGTCAATGCAGTTGAAACTAAATTTAAATATTCAATTAAAGATGCTTGTTAGCAAAAAATTATTAACTTGCTTGTCAATTTAATACGATATGATATTCTGGTTCTCTTCATGATTGCGTTTCAAGACCGAAAAAGATTGGATTTCTCTCATTTTGCAGATTAGACTTAGGTATTTTTCATCGGTCTATTTTAAATTGCAATGATAAATTTAAGTATTTTTTATCTGAAGTAAAATGATAATCTCGTTGGTTTGCGATCTGATAAAATTGTTCAAAAAAAGAGAGCAGTTTGATACAGTTACATGCACGGCAATACAAATCTCAACCTAATGTGTATTTCCGTTGGGCGCAACCGCAAAATCCATTGTTCCGTTAAGAGGGTGCGCCTCTGCCTCACAGTAAAGGTACTATGAAATCGTAGAAAAAAAGAATCTCGAGGAAAAGCGACAAGGGAGCTCCCCTCTATTTACAAGACAGATCCTCCGCACATCGGGGGCCAGATATTAAATTTCAATCGATACAGCATCCGCTGCTCGCTTTTTCTTTGGTCGCGTACCCTCCCTCGCGAAGAAGATACATGTTTGATAGGAAATTAAGGGTGGCAAGATAAACACCCACCAGGAGCGCACGGAATAAATATCGGAGCGATCGCAGAAATGAGAACACAAAATAAAATCTTATTTACTGAAAAAAAGCTGACGTATATGCTTGAAAAAATTATGCAAATCTATATACATGTATATATTAATAAAATATATTTTTTCTTTTATTAGAAACACGTACGCGTATTTATATGATTTCGGTAAATATCCGTTCTAACATTTTTATGAACATTTCTGGTATCCAATTCGTAACATCGATAAGATGAAGTAAATATATATTCGCGTATGTAAATATACATCTAGAGAAATATTTATGCGGATCTTGTATATCTGTTTGCTACCGTGATATTCCACCAATATTTTCGATCGTTTTGTCATGTTATATCACGTTATGTTGTATCATAGTTCATGGCATATACATATATGCATATACATATATGCATTGCATTTCCTGTTTTGATAACAAATAATAGAAATAGGTTATTTTTATTACTTATATTTTTATCATGAATGTTTTATTATTTATCTATTTTATTTATTTCCTCATATTTTTTAATTTTATGAGGAACTGCACCATTTTAAAAAGGATGACTACATTTTGTTATTTACAATTTATTATATAATTTATTGTTTATTATTTATTATTTATTATTTATTTAGCTCTTTAACTCCGCCTCAGTGGTTGAGTTGACTAAGATACTCTTCTCCCGGAAAGTTGAGAGGTCCCAGGTTCGAACCCTGGCTGAGGTAATATTTTTCGCAATAAAGTTTCTTTCTCTCTTTCTTTCTTTCTAATTTATTTAGGGGGGATTATTAGCGTTTCAGAATGATTGTGTTGAAAGTCCGAAAGTATCGGCGCGCAATCACATCTGGAATAAATTTATTTAAAAGAATATATAATGTATTATTTGAAACATCTAACTTTAACCGATCATGGCTTTCTTTATTCGTATTTGATGTATTCATACATACGGTTGTGTCTAAAAATTCTTATAATGTTCAGCTCTTTAATATTTGCCAGTGCTGCCCACATATTTGTGAAATATAGGAAACATTCTAATTTTATGTAATCTCGATCTGGTTCATTTCCTGATATCGATTCCCGGGTTTAATATCAGTTTTATTCGAGAGTTTTACAAAGACTAATAACTCGAAGTAGAAGTCGATTTCACGGCGCTTCGGCGAGTGAAGTAATAATATACTCACTGGTCAAAGTAAAGCGAGATTTGGTTGGCTTTTGCGGATGGGATAGTAGCGGTATCCCAGTACACGAAGTAAAATTGCGGCGAAACTTTGTTACTCTTGGCTTTCCGTTAACCGTGTCGTAGTGAGAGGGAACTTGAGGATGTTGATTACTGAATGGAAATTGAGAAATTGATGCGAGGGGCTTGATGTTAAGGAGTTATGATATATTGATGCATATTTACGTGATACTCGTGAAATGGATGGTGTCTTTTCATTTGCTACGTCGTCGCACTATTTGACTATTTCTGCCGGAGATTTAACAGCTTTACAATGTTTTACTGGCCGACATCAGTTTTATATTTCATCAAACTCGATATCGCGCTGCGGTTTTGCGGCCGTCTGTCCGTCGTCGCCACGCTCGTGGAATATAACGCAAGAATAGTAACAATGTGAGGTTGACATTTTTGCACAGAATTTTAAGAGCACAAAATGGTGTAGGGTCCGTGCTTAAATTTTTATGAGGAAATAAAATACGTAGATTTTTTTACTTCCGCGAAATCTGCAAATCTGTATTTTGCGTTTAAATATTTCAAGATACATTTGCAACTGAAAGGGCAGTCGCTTTTACCGCGACACTCGCTGGCAATAAATCGACACTTTCGTCTTATAAAAGAGATTAAATGGAAATATATGCAAAATTTATGTCCTCCGTATACAATCTCTGGGAATGCTTTACCTAATGACATTACGACGCGTCAGTTGTAAATTATTTCCTTCTCCCCGCGAGCAGTAATGGTAATTTCATACGAAGTATCGCACTTTGTTCCAGATTTAATACTTGTATCAAGCGAAACCTTAATCCGAGGCTTCATTTATAAAACGACAATACTGCTCCAGAGTTACTTCATTTTTTTTTATTTATTAGTTGACGAAAGGTATCGTTGGATCGAATTGCGAGAAATGTATCGTCGAATGTTTTATCGAGACGACATTACGTTCTATCCATGATAACCCCTCGTCTGTGTTCACCCTCACGCCATCAGGCTTACATTCCACCCTCACGTATATTTCGAATGTCCCGCGGACACGGTGATGCATCAAAGCATCGAACACGATAACTTATGTCACTTTAGGAGAGGGAAAGATTCTGGAAGGTAGAGAGATCGTTCCTGTATCCTTGTTTGGGCACTTTGCGTTATATGGTACAACGAATGTAATCTATTTTGCACAGTTACGGCAGTAATTACATTATTTTCATTTTTCACGTAAAAATGAAAATAAATGTAATGTTATTGTTTTTAGAAAAACATTTATTATATTTTCTTGCTGTGGAAATTAACGGACGAAAGATGTTTTTTTAATTTGTCTAGCTACTTAATTGTGTATAATTTGTCTAACGACATTGTTAGCTGCTGAAAGGAATGTGATAACACTTACATGTTTTTCGTTGGCGAACTACACGATATAGATACTCTCAGACTTGTGGAGAGAACTTACGAACGGATAGACACCCTCGGGAACCACTCGAGCTCCCTTCCCGGATGCACCCTTATTTTACATGGAGCCCCCGAGGCTTAATCAATAACGAATGCATCACACGTGAAGTTTTCGTGTTCGTTATTTAATTTGAAGCATAAGAGAAAGTCAGAGTCGGTTGTCGGTACCGTAGCTGACAGTTGGCTTTACAAATTACATAACAAGTTTTATAATTATACGTGTTTATTCTAGAGAAGTTATATTACAGTTGAAAATTCTAAAGGTTGGCTTTTCTTTTCAATTTGCACATATAAGCAAATGCGGAATGGAGTCATAAAGTCAAAGCGCGGTGTGCAAAATAAAAAATTATAAAATTACTATGAAAATAACTACGACTCTTATTATCGCGAGTGTACTCGTTGTAGCATCTGTTGATTTTTGATAGACATCTGGGGTAATAAATATTCCTTCTATTAATGCAAATTGGCCTGTGATGCCGTACGTATAGTCTTAAGTCTCTTAATCACGTAGATAGATTTCGAGATGTGAGTGAACCATTTGCGAATGGAGGTTCCAGGAAAGGCTCCATTTACATGAGTAAATATTCGTACCACAGTATACAGCGCGGCGTTCTCTGCAGACTGCATTCCGGAGTTGCCCTTTAATTAGTACGTCACGTCCGGGGAGGGCTAACTTCCAGATCGGTCCGATCGGTACGTGCGCGGTTTAAATTCGTTGGCCGACTGTTGGAAAGGACTTATAGCTCGTTAATTAGTTCACGTTCGTTATCACGATAAGACGCTGACTGTTTGATTCGAAATCTGAATGCACGTTGTGGAACTGGTTGAGAGGAAGCTATACGCTGATATATGTAAATTAAAACTGGGAATTATCACAGGTTTCGTAAGAATATAATACTATTATATGTTATATATTATACCAAAATTATGTAATTTTAATAGTTAAATCATCTACAATACAATGTATTTAAATTTGTGTGGAAAAATTTTTTTTTTATGTAGGAAGGTGTTTTAATTATATGCACTCATCTTTTGTAATAATTGTTTTCTTTGAAAAATAATAAATTTTGATGCATGATGGTTGGTTCAGCACATCGCTAAGTTGATGATACATTAAAACTAACTGAAATGATTTTGGAAAAAATAATAGTTGATAATAGCATAATGCGATTCCGTTTTACAAAGCTGTGCCCCTGGATTGGAGAATCGATAACGACGTCGTTAGAGGCCCCGCCGCGGTGACGAGCGCAGACGAGCGACGCTTTCAATCGACCCCTGATGGTCGCCGAAGTGAAAACGCGAATTAACTTTCGCTGCGGTTGACCCATCTATCTCGTACGCTACATTAGGTACCACCCCTTCGTGTCATGTGGTTTTTCATCCTTTGAATATTGTGTAATGATGGTTGACACCGATGCCGAAGATGTCTTTGCAAGACGGTTCTTGTTGCAGCGAGCCGAGGACCGTTCGCAAAAATATATTCCCCGCTGCGACGAATATGTGCGTCAAATTACCTCATCTCGCGGCAATGCTTATCAAAGGATGGAACAAAAACATAATACACAAGCTGTCGAGGGAAAAGTAAATTAGTATCACGTGAGCTCGCAATTTTGTTGGATCAAAGGTATTTTTTTATTTTTTCGACCGATTTTTCGAGAATTTAAAAATATCTTAATATAAATTATGCGATATTTATAATTATTACAATTTTGATCTGTCCACTTTAATTACTCGTGAATTCGAATATTTTTCTCTCTACGCCGTGCTTTATTTTATATTAAAAAATTTCCGCATCTCGCGATAACAACCCTATGATTTTTATAACAAGCACATCATTCGGTTCAGTGGTTCAACCAACAGTTTCTGAATTCAATTCTCAATTCCAACCGCGGTTGGAACCGGGAGGCATAAACGTCCTGACATCTGAAATAAAACCACGCGGACGCGTGAGATTTCTAACGAACGGTAATTTTTATTCTTCTGTATATGAGGCTGATGCAGCGCGCAAATTCGCTCGGATCCCGCCGAGCGAGATAGAGACATCCATTTCGTTTCCCGATTTAGATTCCGTTGCCTTTTACATATGGAACGCGAATTGCAAATGCTCGCGCAACAATCGCGCCTCCGCCTTTCCGTCGACGAAGTCCCGCGTTCGCTCGCGTCTCGAATCGTCTTCGTCGAATCTCTTTCGTTTCCGCGCCTGTTCGAAGAATCATCGAGAAAGAAAACTCGTTCCGTTGACGTTCACATTGCATCTCTTGCTATCTTCGTCTTCTTGCGAGCTTCGCGTGCCCTCGTTTCGACAGCGGAAACTGGATGCTACTAATGGAAAGCAGCAACGAGAGAGGAGCGATGGAAGGCGCCAGAGATGCAGGTCATATAAACAGTATGGTAATAAAGACGACGTCGCTTATGGCATAATTATGGTAATTCATTAATAAAGACTCTCGGCAACTTGT
The DNA here is from genome assembly GCF_001594055.1 of Mycetomoellerius zeteki. Lineage (NCBI taxonomy): Eukaryota > Metazoa > Arthropoda > Insecta > Hymenoptera > Formicidae > Mycetomoellerius > Mycetomoellerius zeteki. The sequence goes on along the minus strand of NW_017257588.1, from coordinate 232,586 downwards.
GCCACCGCTGAACGCTCGTTTCGTTCTCCGTTTACTTTCTTCACGGATAACTAAGTTTCGAGGGCTACTCCAGTCCAGGGGATCAATCATGTAATTTCACGTGAAATTTTTTACATTTTATTTTTGACTTTTCACTTTTCATTTCTCACTCGTCCAGATTTCACGTGAAACTTTTCATGTATAGCGATTACATAATGCATACATATGCAGCTTGGATGCACTGACTTCTAGGTCGGTATTCATAGTTCGTTCTTAGTTCAAGATAGTAATCTATTTCCCGAGATAATAATCCATCGGAGAACAATACGGCCAAACTACATTCCGAAGTGCAATATTTATTAGGATAAAAGCGGGGTTATTTGCGGGAGGGAACAGAAATTTTCAAATTGTAAAGGATTGAGGTCGCATAATGTATTCAATCAAATATACAAAACATATTCTATTGGTGCAATAGTGTATGTTTTGTATATTTGATTGAATACACAATGCGACCTCGATCTTTTATACAATTTGAAAGTTTCTGTTAACTTATCCAAATTACCTCGTTTTATCCTATTTCCCTAGATTTCCGCTTTTCCGCCACCACGAAATAGCGAAAAAGTTCACATGAACAATTTCACATTTTCACGATTGGGAGAGTTACATGATCTCGTGAAATCGTAGAATTCACGTGAAACTTTTTCACTTTTTACGTTTCCGCCCTAAGGGAAAAATTATACGATTGATCTTCTGAATGAATTAGACCTTGCGTTTTGAAACGGAATAGAAGACTACTTATATCGCAAATAGCAACGTAAACAGATCAGATACGCGGCTGTAGGATGATTGGATAAACAGTCAGATTAAGGATAGTGATACTACCCACTTTTGTCTTATCGGGATATCGCTAAAAACCAGTTAGGTGGTATCAGCTCAACGCTAATATAAATTCTACCGAGAATTGCCGGATTCTTGTACGATTCCGCGCCGTTTACGAGATAATGGGACAGGCAAACGCTAACCGAGACTGTCGAGACTGCCGAGAGAATTTGCGATTAGCTTTGACGAAATCTCTTCAACTTACTTTACTCGACACGAAAAGAGCTTCTGAATGACTTGACCTAGATGTCTTTATAATTTTTTTATTTGCGTGCTTCTGCATGGAAAATCGACTAATGCGATTTGTCTTGTATTTGCCTCGAGCGCACAGAATCGACAGAGATAAGCTTGGAAGGCGAGGAGTACGAAATAGGCCGAGATGAGAAGACGTGAGTTCCTTGGGTCACTCTGCGCGGGACACGTCATTAATTTTTCATCGGTCCTGGGAAAACAGAATCGATAATGTTCCTCACCCGGGATGCGGTACGTGGCCTGCATGTCGTGTGGAATTGAAGCACGAAATTCACATTCGTTTGCCGCCCTTTCGGGACGCTCGAAAAACAGAGTAAGACGATGTCTGTCGCGTCGGGCTCGCCATCATGGTGGTCGCCAAGTGGTCTATATATCGTCGCCACGATAACGGTCTAGGAGACTAGCGCGAAGTAGGTGATAAGGGTGAGTTTACGGTTATACCTTCAATTAGGGTGATACAACGAGCCACTTAACCGGCCGCTGATTTTTACCTTCCCTCGCGTCGTCACCCGTGGTTAGATTTTATTGCCTCGTGCGCCTTTTCTGCCCAACCTCGTCTTCATTTCCAATTAAAACGACTCTCTGACTCCATTTCCTAACCGCGACAAGTTTTAACTTCCTTTCTTAACGCTCACACTCGACGATTCTCAAACTGCTACGATGATTTCAAACGCATTTTTATGCCGTATTGGAACAAATCGCAATTCATCCGATTTGTACATCGACGATGTTTCTTATCTACAATGTATCGAGAATCTTTAAGCAAAATGTGATATGCATATGACATTGGAGCATCAAGAAATTAAGTGATCTCTGCATCAAGAAATTAAGTGATCTCTTCTTTTTTTATTAAAGCATAGAGATTTAAATATCATCTTCTAAGTAATTGTTTTATTATTATAATATTTTGCATCTTAATATTATTACTATTAAAAAAAATCTCAGTTCAGTATCTCAATAGATTCTTGTCTCATTATGTAACATGTTGCAATTTTTCCATATAGAAAAAATGATTTTACTGAAGTATTAAAAAGTTAGCTAGATACAGATTTGAAAATAACTTTGTTGGACCATAATAAAATAACTATGTTGGAATCTCAAACATTATCAGCAATACTGCAAAAAGTTTCGACATATTCTAGTAACCAGTTTGAGCGTCCTATATCATTGTTTTGATGGTTCAATAAAATTATTTTTAAATGTGTATCTAGCTAAATTTTTATTCAGTAAAACTATTCTTTTTATGCATATATTTATGCCATACATATCCGTATTAAAGTATTTGAATAAGAAATAACGAATTATTGATTGTGAATCTCGTTAGATATTGATATCTATTTCAGGTTGAAATAATGTATCTTATTTCTTGATTTAATCTGAATTTAGCCGTGCCACGGATCAATTCAATTTTCGCGGATGAATCGTAATATTGAGCACAACTATAAATAGAGGATATGTGAAACTTTCTCTCTTTTTTTCTTTCCCTTTTTTTGAAGAATACTGTAAAAGCAGCGATGGAAGGGAAGGCAGAGAACACAGTGGGTACTAACAATGCGAAGAAAACGTTATTCGAGTTCGGACCATGCCGTGTACGCGAGTAGTTTTCAGCGTGCGCGCCAAACTCCGTGGCGGATTTCATTTTATGTCCGGTCCACCTTCGACCATCCTTTTGTGGAGTGTCATGGACTTTCTGCTTCTTTCTTGCTATCGCCTGTCTTTGTCGCCGAATGTGTACTGTACACAAGGGGTTGGACATTTTCAGGGGGGAGGGAGGATCTCGACAGGGTGGATATTCAACTTGAGATACTTTCGTCCACCGTTCTCATCCTTTTTTTT
>NW_017257588.1:197288-229612 GCF_001594055.1 Mycetomoellerius zeteki | reverse complement strand
TTTCCCTGTGCTACGTATCGCGTCTAGTCCTTGACCAGTTGGATCGTGAAGCTCCTCGATTGGAGAACCCTAAACGAAAATGTTTCCGGTTCGTTCGAGAAGTCAGTATTATCCTTAGCCGAGTCTACTGGCTTGCTTTTATTCTGCGAAACTTCTTTCTACGCTTCTGCAAATTGTTTTCCATGAAGATTCGTTTCATTCCTGGTGAGAGGTTTTTGTTTCAAGTAAATATTCGCCAAATGAATATTCTCGGCTTCCTTATGCCAGTGTTGGGAGTACTATGAGTTTCAATCTGAAATAGAACACGAGAGTGACAATCTCGGTTAGATAAAAATTTAATTTAAGTGAAATCCATGAGCGTATAATGAAATACTTTTTGAGACATGGATTAATTGGATTTAAAGATAATTTGACAGAAACACAAAAGTCAAAGCTGCAAAATTTGAGTAATATCGAAGTCTTAAATATATCTTATTAAACAATTTAGTAATTATAGATATTTTTTTACTAGAAGTTTAAAAATAAAGATTTTTGTAGAAATTATAAATTGCTAGGCAATGCTCAAGAAGACCTTTTATTCTTTTATTCTCTCAGTGAACTGATAAAAAGCGGATTGCCTGGAGCAATGCAGCTTGCTAAAATTACCCACGCTTATCGCGCATTCTCCTCCTTCTGCGGAATAAAATTTTTGTATAATAAACTTCATAATATTGCGAATTGGAGCATACTAGCTTGTAATGTTACTAAAATTTCCGTGATGAATTCCCGTTTTTAAAAAATAATTAAAAATTCTAATTTATGCATTAGCTCATTAACACATGCAATACAACAAAAAGCAATACAACACAAAGCAATAAATTTACTTAAAATTTAATCTCACGATTTTATTGATTATATTAATCTCACGATTTAATTGCTTCACCCTAAATATATATGTATATAGGTATTTTTTATTATAAAACATTATTATTGTCCTGGAGAAATTAAATATTCCAATTTTTAAAAATATAATTTTATATAAGGCAAATTAATTTTAAAATAATGTGACACGCATTTAAAACGTTATGTAAGTAAAGGAACGCGCGGAAATAGTTTCTACAATCCTCTTGTATCGGAATTACTTTTACGAGTTTGGACTTCGAAACTCGCACATAACCTTGGTTTGCGCAAGGCCTTGAACCTGGGGAACATGTGCTTGTGACCGCAATGCAAATGCGTAATTCGTGATTCGGAAAAAGTCTATTCTCAGCGACCGGTGAAAGAATTGCATGGAGCAACGAAGGACCGAAGGTTGCATTAACATAATATTAACTATACCTCAAACCTATCCGCTGAATTTCGAAGAGCTGCGATGTTAATGTGGCAATATATATTCATGTGAATTCATACGACTTACGTAGCAAGTACTTTCGCAATTACATTAACACGGTAACCAATAGCACACATATATGCATGGTGATTCAAAAGAACGTGGATGTACTTAGTTCGAGTCCGTGTCTTAGTAGCTTAGGGTGTAAAAGAAAATTTTAAATTCTACACGTACATAATACATTTACTAATAAGCAGCATGTATTGAACGCCATATAATACATGAAAATATTTGTTTCCTATTCACGTAAAAGTTTTGAGCTCAGAAAAATTTGTTGGTGTGTGTGCTAATAAAATCTCATAAAATTTCATATTTCTAAATCATACTACATATCTACATATTTTTATTATAAAAATTTTTTATCTCTTTTTTTTTTCATCGCAATGAACTTTTGCATTCTGAATCTTTGTTTTCTTCTAATATATGTATATTAGAAGAAAACCAAATATATGTATATTTATCTCGTTTCAAGTGTAAAAGTTTTGGCGGATTTCAAGCAACTCGAGCAAAACCTTATACCGTTAATGAGTACCAGCAGCAAAATAAACCGAAACAAATTATTTTTATTATTATTGCAAACTATTACGTAATTATCACGAAATAATATATAGGTATATCAGCAATTTTGTTATTTTCAACTTTGTATTTTTTTGCATAAATATTTTTGTGTACTGTTTCATTTTTTTAACGAGGAATATACCGTAAATATTTGCTAACAAATAAAGATAATCTTTTTCTGTTTAAATGTCGCTTGTTTTGATAATTACGTGCGACAAAAATAACTTAATGCTTATTACGCGCATGTTGCTATTAAACCGATTAGATGTTGTAAATATTTTATAGTTCGACTGAAACTGCTAACTCCGATATATATAACATTGATATTACGTTTATAATTGTTCATCCCCCATAAAGAATTAAAATGCAATTTGTCTGATGCATTAATTTTTACGAAGCAACAAAACACGAATATTGCGTGTTGAAATTGAAAGGTTGAAATTGGAATCCAAAATTACACGACTGAAATAAATTTTTGGCGTAACAATCATTTTCTCATGCGTGGAAAAATTTCTGCCATAATGATCTTTAATTGATTCTTCTAAAGCTTGAATATCGTGCGTAAAGTACATCATTCGAAAACGCAAATCGTTTCTCTCTTTGTCACGGATCAGCTGTTATCCGATGTAGCCTCATATTTAAGCGAGTCTCATTTAAATGAATTTCATTGCCCTGCTGGCGTTATATGTGCGGGAGCGACGCAGATTCAATGGGTCGCGCCGGCTACATAACGTAACACAATTATCCATCGAATTTCCGCGATGCCATACACGGCTTGTCCGTGAATGAATTTAATGGAAACTCGCATCCAAAACGGTCGATCGGCGTCGATCGGCAAAACGTGCGCCGTGTCTTCCACGATGAAAATCCCGACCGAGTTTTTCATCGCCGCGTCGCATCGCTTGCGCATACACAACGGGATAAAAAGCGGGATAGCCGCGGTATATTTGCATAGGTAATTGCCCGTTGCACGTGGCGCTTCGTTGTTGATATAACCGAATTCGGCCTATGGTGATTTTATTTCTGATGCGTTGACCGCGATTCGTCACTGTTTGTTCGCGCGAAGCCAATAGTGTTCGTCTTCCGTTTGATAACTGGAGTTCTGCTTGATAACTTGAAACATGGTTTCATAAATAAATAACATTTCGCACGTATTGTTTTCTTACAGAGCGGAGCACGAAATTCTGTATACTGCTCATTTTGTTCCGCTAACTTATAAGACGTCACTATTGAGTCATTCGTGTCCTGCGCATTTCTTTTTTTTTTTAAACACTAGACGCGTCTAGATGAATAATGGTCTCTATTTTTTTCTTTTTTAATTACACAACCTTACAAATATTTTTCAAAGATAGCGTTTTTTAAGCTTTTACGGGTGTTATCTTCAAAGATACCAGAAGGTTTGCGGGTTATCGCCGTGTTTTTATCCATTGTTAATGCCAACGTTTCGTGAACCTCGCCGTTCACTTCATCAGGACGAGGAGCGCACTGATACTGAGCTGCTCCTCCAGAGAACTTCCTTTATTTTTTAAAGATGTTAAAGTATAACATGTAAGAATTACTAAATAATTTTTGTATATTTGTAAAAGTAATGAAAATTAACTTGGGACACAAACAACCCATTGTGTACTAAAGATTAATTATGAAAAATCATAAGAAGATTAATATTTAAAGTTATATATTTGATGTTATTTACATATTTCGAGCTTACTTGTACGATGTCATTTTTAAGAATATAAGTGGAACGTGAGTGCACTTTTTTTTTGCCAGTCATTTCAACGATTTTTTAAACGTACAAGCGTATTTATTGCATAAAATTTATAACTACTTTTAAAGCAAATGCAGGAAATTGCAATACGGTTTATATTTCGTTTACTGCTTACCATTTAGAACAGATTTGACTTCTGCCATGAAACAGAATATACTCGCGAGAGTACGCTCCGATAATCAAAACAGTTCAGTAGAAGGATACGAGAAACGTAATAGAACGAGTGGAAGAAATCGGAGGTATAGCAAAGCTATGAAGACGAGATTTTTTCACGTGGTGCAGATACAGGGGGGAAGCTTTTCACGATGATTTATACATATGTATCCTTATGAACGAATGTAAAGTGGAAGTACTTATATTAGAAGCAATTTTAAATAACATTTATATTTTTTACTAAAATTCCGTATCTTTATGCATTTAATATGCAATGCAATACGCTTTGGCAAAAATGTCTAAAAAAATAACCAACAAAACGGAGAATATTCATTCATTACTTGTTAACATCTTCACGAAGTCCTTAAATCACTCAAAAATGTACACTAAAAAGTTGTACTAAATTTTAAATATTTGAATAGTACTAATTAAATATTTACTAAATGTAAACATATTTATTTGATACAAGAACTATTAATTTAACGATTATTTTTGAAAATATTCTACTGTACTATAAGTAAATATTTAGTTACAGGTAGTAGTCTATTTCAATAACTCTAAATTCTCTAAAGAGTGAGATTCCACTCCAAGGAATTTAGAAAGTACTATTGAAAAAAATACGTATTAAGGTTTAGTAAATTTTTTCTCGATGTAGGGATTAAATTAATTTCAATTGGGATGCCTGGCAATCTCGGCTTTTCGTACAAAATTGCTTCGCTTACGGTGATCCGTAATTACGCATCGCTGAACGGGAAACGTCTTGACGTCAGTAAACGCACGTCGAATGCAGATCTCGATCGGCACGGTAATAAATGGTGCGTCCGTGCGCGCGACGAAGGTACGATGGCCCGAGAACGATTAAGTATCCCGCGCTGAATGCAGTCAACCCCCGCGAAACGACGACGTTGGTATCGCAGTCACGCGAGATCCCCGCCGTTCGTTCCCGGTCTCGTCGCAAATTATCGAAGATATCCAGCGGTCGCTAGCGCGATAACGCCAGGCCGCGCCTGTTGACAGCGACGGGACCCCCCGCCCGGGTCCCAGGACATCGTGGACCCTATTGTTAGCGCTCGCCGAAGCAGATCGCCTCGGATCGTCGCAACACGGAGCGGAAACTAACGCGTCTTTTGTCGCATGACTAATTGAGGGCGATAAATAATACGCCGTGAAAAAACGTCGGTCCCGAGAGAATTCGCGGTATTCCCGAGATGGAGGCGGTCTGAGTGCGGTCAAAGATCGAGGACGAGAGGGAGACCGCGCTTGAGAGGAGAAAAACAAAACGGGCCATGCTAGGAGGATGCGTTCAGGTGCGCGACTCGCGGGATGGTAAAGGATGGAGGGGACTTCGGTAATGCGGGGCTTTACACCGCGAATAATCAATGCGTCCTCGTGTGCAGTCTCTCTCGGTGCGGCGGCCGGTTACACAGGAGATAAATGTAAAGCGGCGGACCTACTTACTTGCCTCGCATCCACCGGGTGTTCGCGAAGTACCCGTATATCGTGTCATCACGGTAATGGCGATCGAGTTTATTAATGTGCTCCATAAGTTGCTGATGTGGCGGGTTTCCGTTATGGAGACCATGTGGGCTCCTTTAGTGCTGGAAGCATCTCGAATAAACGATATATCATGCTAATCTCACATTTTGTTCACGAGAGCTGTTAATGGTGTTTCTTTACTAGATTATTAGCGGTTGTTAGTGTCATTTGCACCCAATAAATCAGATGCCTAATGACGTCTAATGACACAGTTGATGTAGCAGCAAAATTACATAATTTATAATATAGACCTACAAAACAATTTTTTACCTTGAAATGACAGTATATAATCCTGAAGGTTTTTGACATACTAAAATCAAATCTGTAGCTAAAATTGCTTAATCACGTCAAGTTTTCGAAATATCCTAATCTTAAAGTGTCAAAAAGGCTTATTTCTAGCATTTCTAAATTAGAATATCTCGTAAACATGATGTGATGGAGAAATATAGAAATATAGAAATGCCAATTCGAATTCATAAAAAAATCTATGAAAATCATCTATGATTATAAATGGCGTATATCCCAATGCTCTCTCACTGCTCTTAGCCGAAGCCCATGCTATATAACCATCTCTCTTTCAATTCCTCTACCGCAAGTCAGCTAGTAGTTGGTCTTAAAACTGGTAGCCTTACCACAGCTATACATTTAATGGTGCAAGGTCGTCATTTCTTTTGTGAGAGAGAAAAGGTAGCAAAATTCACAAAAATATACATATTACGAAAAATACAAAAAAAATTTTTTTAATTCTAAATAAAAATACCAAAAATTAAAAAAATTAAAAATAATAAAAAAATTAAAAATTTAAAAATCGAAAGAATATGAAGTCCAAGAACCGTCAAGTTTCCGTTCGTAACTCTAAGTTCGGCTAAAGGTTGTAACGTACTTGCAATGTATTTTTTTTATTGTATTGACCCATTTATAATCAGATGATTTTTATAGATTTTTTTTCATGCTGAATCCGCAGCCCATATTTCTCTTTCACATTAAGCTTATGAGACATTTTAATTTACAAATGCTCGAAATAAGCCTTTTTGGCACTTTAAGATTAGGATATCTTGGAAACCTGACATGATGGAGCTATGGATTTGGTTTTAGTCAAAAACATTCGGGATGACATACTGTTGTTTCTGGGTTAAAATTCATGTCGGCTTGTATAATTATATAGGTACTTATAATACTTTCAAACGCCTTACTCCCTAAATTAATAATTGTAAAGAAATTATATACTTTTTAAATTTTTCGGAATGGAATCTTACTCTAAAGAGTCAAATTTTAAAGAATGAAATTTCTGCGACTCTCAAGACTGGCATAATTTTCATTCTTTAGAGGGAGACTTCACTCCAAAGAATTTAGAATGTAATTTCTTTACAATTATTTTATTTCATACAAAAACGCAGCATAAATAATATGTCGATGATTTTTTTATAAACTAGCAGATTCCTGCTTGTCCGATAAAATACAGAAATCTTAGTTTGCGACTTGTTCTTCGCTATGATGCTTGTCGATGAGTTCTAACAAAAGTATCTGGCTCCACAGTTCAGTAGATACGAGTCACAATACATATATACTTTGCGCACAAGCGGCAAAAAAGTTATACTATGCGAAAGTGTGCAATCTCGGTGTTCCGTCGCACCGCTGCTGTACGGCTACGCCAAGTGAGATTCCTTCGCTCTAGGCATAACTGCGAAGTGAAAAGAAAAGAAAAGAGTCGGCGATTGTTCGAAACGGACTTAGGGATATACGAGCGGCAGCACAGGTTGCCGGTTACTCTCGGCGCTGAGAGAGATTTAAGACTCTCGCTCCGGGGGGAAGGAAGGAAGGATGCCGGGAACGGTGGTAGGAATTTAGCGCATTATGGCGCGAGTTAATATTGGGCGGACAGCGGGTGGAGTCCACTGCCACTAAATATACTCACACTCCCGGCCCCGACGTTCTTTCTTACAAGAGCTGCACTTGAAAATCCTCAAAGTCGCGACCTCGTGTGTGCAACAAGACCGACGTTTTATTATCGCTCTGTAGCTCTCGCATCGTGGCCGAGATAGGTGCACCTGTCTGGCATTTTCTGCATCGCGCATCGCACACGTTTGCTGCCCCTTGCAATTTATGTGGCCTTCGGTAGACATACGATGCACGTATCGAGTATCGATTCCAGTCGGGCATGTTGCGGCGGTTAAATCGCAGGTTTGATTGGATAATTTTGGTAATCTCGCGCGCGCCCGCGCGCGAGAAAGATGAATGGAGATAGAGATCGAAACCATGGCTACCTACCTCTTTTTATAGGTATGGAAGTGTTCTAATCTGCAAAAGATCGCTAAACGCCCTCGTACTTTCATACTTGAGGAACGCTTGTATAATAGAGCGGTACGTTACAGTATAATTTAAACGTATTTTATGCAAGCTAGCAGTGTAATAACGTAGAGCCTGTGTAACGGAAAAGCGATTTAATCCTAGCCGAGCAATTTGGCGAACCTGCCAAGTTCGCGAACCTGATGAGAGCACGTGCTTTCCATACGCGAGTACGAGAAATGATCGGCGCCTCTCAAATCCACTTCATCCATTACGAAAGTATCTCGATGCACAAATCTATAGACTATCTGCCGGTTGACCCAACGACCTGAAATACGTCGACACATTTTACCTGGCGTGATTAGTTAAGTGATCTAGGCAATCTACTCGAATTAAAGGTACTAAATTCTCTTTTAAATTCAATTTCCTCTCTTACATCTTTATTAATGTCCGAGTTAATTCATCATAACATGATGATCACTATTCATTACCAAAGCTCATTATTATATTAAAAAATATACGTGTATATATTTATAATATTTATATTGATATTACCGTACTTTAAACGATATCTAAGAAGCCGATGACCGTAATTGTCATAAAATTTCGTGAAACTTTAAAGAGTTCTTCTATGCTTGGGCTAAAGTTAAACGAACCGTAAGTAACATAACTATTATTCAAACTCCGAAAATGTACTTTGCATTCCTGTTAACTTTATGGATCGATATCCGCGTGTTCCTCGCCACGCGAGGCTTTACATCGTGACTTAGGATCTCTCAAAAGATAGGAGGATCTCGTCGGGTTCTCGGACTTCGTTGTAGTATCGCAGGGTCATCGACGAAGATTCGAACAATATATAGCAAAAGTCGCAACGTCTGCGAGTGAAAAACTTTTCAATGGATTTACTGGTTCCACTTTCTTTCATTTGGTCCCTATTCACTCGATTCACTTAGTCAAGTTTTATTCGTTCGCGAACTTACGACGCCGTGCCGCCATTCGGTCGATTATGCAACTTCGGTATCCCTATCGCATTTTGCCTCTTTTCGGCCGTTTTGCTCGCTGCAGCAGTTCAATGATAATTATCGTTAAAACCTAAATGTTCAACCACCACGAGATTGTAATCGGGAAAATAATTTTCCAAGTCCATATCGATAATATGAAAAATTTAATATTCATGATATACATTATTGGAACATGTTGCAATATATGGGACGTGATATAACATTTTAATTCTCTAGTAAATTAAAACAGTTTTATTTTAATGCAGTTTTATAATGTTTCAATATGATTATATTATTTTCATAATATAAAATGTTTTCGGTTGCGTAAAATTAAATTGATTAATATTATACAATATTAATTCAAGCTCATTTCGATCATTAAAAAATGAAAAAATTATGTAAAAAGTCATTATAAATGACGGTATAAATTAATGCTCACAATGAATTTATAAATGCGAAAATATACTGTTATCTCTTTTGCATTTGATCTCGATATGGATTTCGATTCTGTGTGAGTTTTGGCAAAACGATATCCCGATTTGTAATGTAAAGTAATATTACTCTTTAAGCGTCACTAATCGAATATCGGTCTTTTATATAGCGCGATTTTTCTGCCGAATGTATTCAACGACGAGGGCGAGTGAACCGTTTCACGACACATCTTTCAATAATCTAAGTTCTCCTTTTAAATCGAGGTTTATGGCTTCTAAAAGGAATGAATCCTATCACAACGGCATCGAGTAAAATTTCCGTGTAAATGGGTCCTGGCACGAAATTCCGCCTCGGTTATATCAGTGAAGATTACAAGTGCAGCGCGAATGCACCCACTACCGGCTATCATTTTGCGAACTCCTTTCTCCGCCGCACAATCTTCTTGGGTCACGTAACCGTGCGGTTTTCGGCCGCGCCTTTCAAGAATCTTTGGAGAGGTGGTTGAAAAAGATTGGTGGAAAACTTATTAAATATGTATGCGATATTAATTAAAAGAAAAAGAATACCTTAAGAAAATAATTTTACATTGATTAAGAAACAGCTCTTGCAATCTTTTGCAGTAGCTCTTTCGAGAACATTTATAGAATTTGCATTTTCATATCATTCTTGAAGCACGTAACGAGAGTCACGAAGAGGCACCTGATTTTTGAAAATTTATTTTTGTATATCAAGCAAGCTTTGTTGTTCTTACTCTTTGTCGTAATATAGGCAGAGGTGTTTTATAATATATTATATGTATATATTACATAGTGTATAGATACATTACATGCTGAGAAGTTACTGTTAAAAAGTTAGTTGTACGTACGTGTGATTATAGTGCATGTCTCTCATCCCGCCGGAGAACATCGAGAGAAAAATAAGATTTATAAGTTACTTTAAGCTATAAGCGGCCAGAAGTTTCTAAGACGACTGTTCCTAGTTCCATCTGTGTATTATCACGGTCCAACATTTATTCGCGACTTACGACTTTATCTGGATCTAACTTTATATAATAAGAATAACATCAAAGCGTGCATGTCGCAAGTTTACGGATTCTATTATGTAATTAAGTAAACAATCTTGTGATTATAATGTGAAATTAATTACGCATTCAAATGTTTCTTGTTTGTATACTGCTCTATGTGACGTACAGTGGATGATGTTAATGATTGAGATGGAATAACTTTAATTACGAGGGTAAATATGAAGTTATTTGTCAAGTTTTTCGATAAATGTGCCGTTAAGAAAGTTCCATATTTCTTCCATTGCGCGACCTAGGTCGAAGGATCCTTTGCTAGTTCGTATAGCTAGATCGATGCCGCATCCTATCCTATAATACTGCTTGTAGGCACGTAGTTATCATACGGAAACTTTGTTCCCCCTATCGTTAAATCGTCCTCCTAGAAGTCAAGTTTGTATCACAATGGAAATGCTGGTCGACGACCCTTTTGAATTGTACGTCTGGAGGAAATGCAGATAAGAATAAGTCGGTCTTGCAACCCGTTTTTACGGACTTGGAAGGTATTATGCATTATGCGTGATGCACTCACTTCGTTTTACTGTATACTCTGATTGTATTCAACCATAGAGTTATTTTAAAAAAACAAGCAAATATCTCGGAAATATTTTTTTTCATACAGGACTGCTTTGATATATCTCATTAATTATATATATTAAAACGTAATTCACGAATATTTTAAAAATTATATGATTAAACGTAGTTCACGAGTATTTTACTGTCCACAAACTTTTTTTATCATTACGTCAATTTGAGAAGAGAGAATTAAACAATTTTTAATTTTTTGAAAAATAACATTTTAACAATATCAATTTCAAGATTACTACACGTGTAATTAAAAAATATAATTAAAAAATTTAGAATTAAAAACAGTTGTGGAAATTCTTATAGTTACTATGTGCAATTGTTGAAAAAAAAAGTACGCACGTACTGATAAATTAACCTTTATTAGTTTTGCATAAAACATCTTCTATGCATACTTAACAGCCAATGCGGTTGATGACCGCTTTCGCATCGCACGATCGCGCAAAACGTAAAGAAAAGGGAGTTTGTCTTCCCTCCTGCTTCTTATACATGTGAATAGTAAATGCACGTGCATCAAGGTACACGAGGCGTCGCGGCGTCGAGGACTCGCGGCGCCGCCGGGAACTCGCACTGCCATTTGTAATAATAGATGAAAGTAAGGTGAGGAGCTTCCCGGGAACTCCACCGTCCGGCCGCTTTACGGGCTAATTTCCTTCGCGGGGAGAAGTTTAACTGCGACGGTGTAGCCACGCATTCCCCTGTAGCGGTAGAGCGGCTGTCCGCATACACGATTATGGTGATAAATGAAGCACACGCGCCATTTAATTGTCTCCGCTGCTGATTATGATGAATACTCTCCGACGTGCTCAACCCTCCACCGTTAGCGGAACGATCGACTTCAAATCTTATGCCTATAACGGTCTCTTTTCTCATGCAAAAACGTCGTGACAGTCTGAAGGAACGTTTCCTTGATGCATTTTCGTTTCTGCGCTCGTCTTAGCGTTAATACGGAAACGTAATAAAAAGAGCCTCTCGAGAGAAATGCAAGCTATTACCTACGCTTTAAACGCATACGTCTTCGCAGAAATATGGTGAGCGCTATACCTGCGTTATTGCGGCACATTTTGAATACGAGACTCGATAATATGTCACGCGTTATTAATTCGCGCGATGCAGGTGCAACTTTTCGTCAGTCCTCGTCGCGTCGTAACGTATTACCACTATGAAAATGCGGAGCATCTCTCTGCAGTGTTTCGTGGGCCTGTGTCACGTTTAGGGCGAGACTTACGTAGACTCGCTCGTAGATCTCGCGAACTCGCGCTTTCGTGAGTATCAGGTGTCTCGTGTGAAATTCGTCGTCCCTGGATAGTTTCCCGTGGGATCGTTTCCCCGGTATGTCGGCATTGCGTATTTTCGAAATATCGGAGTGCATCGAAGAGGATGGATGCGAGAAATTTGCTGTTATAGAATGTAGTAGGCAGGCGTTCCCAGGATAGTTCGATGTAAAAATCTCAATAATTCGCCGGCGCAATACAGCTCGTACAATATGCGATGCGCGATATCCGGAAATATAACCATATGAGAGAGCACGCACCTGGGATTTAATAGGAAATTCAATTCGTGGCGAAAAAAAAAAGTTCCAGTAAACACATATTTGAAAACGTTTCCCGTATTACGTCACTTTTCAATTGTGTCTTGTATACGTGTGACGTTCTCTCCTCCTGTTCCCTATAAGAAACGCGATTCTAGCACTTAACAATTTACCGCGCGTTTTCGATTTGAGCGAATTTTTACAAGTACGTTCAACGGTAAGATCACGAAGCACACGGGAATCGCATTACTTGCGATAGTGCCTTTTTTTGTAATTTCCTTCTCGCTTATCTGGCTTATCTCTTCTCGGTAGTGAACTATGCGAGAATGCTCTTGATTATAATGCAACTCCCGTCGTCGTGTTATCCATGCTCTGCTTGACGATTATATCCATACACGTATTTTAACTTGCCAGACTTTCTCGGCCGTTCGTAAGGCGAGCATTGTGGCACGATGACAAATTACCTGGCGTAAGACGTAAATAAAAAATGCGGACCCTCCTCGGAACCCACCACTGTGTCAGGTCGGTTGATGTAATGCTCGCGAGCGCAATGACGCACGATCAATCATTGGACAATATTTATTTATATGAAACGCGGTGAAAAGAAAAGTGAAAGACAAGGACTTGTTTGCCCCTCCCTGTATCTTTTATATATTCTTACGGAAGGGTGGAGATTCGGTTCATTGTCGTGCAGGCGAGTGTAGTTTGATTGGACGGCAAGATAGACTATGGATTCGGGAGAAGGGAAACGCCAAACGCGAGAATCGCCTTATCTCGTCAGGGATTATCCCTGAAACGCGTGTATCTCCCTGAAGGCAGCGGAAATGTCGTTTTTCAGATCATAGTTATGATTTTTTTAGCAACACTGGAGTTCGATATTTGCCGCTGCCCGATTTGCGGGGATAAAGATTGATTGACGGAAAAAGAAGCCACGCTTTTTGTCGATTAACGGAGTATCGTTTGTGGGATTTGCTTGACTTTGAACGATGGCACGAACAGTTAGAAGCGTTTTCGGCGCGTGTAATGGAATTTTAATAAAGCGATACGCGGCATATTGAATATAATCGTTTCAGACGTTCCCGACGATTGAAAAATTGAAGCTCGCAATGTACTAAAAATGTACTTGAAACTGCGGGGGTAAGTTAGAAGAAATCAATCATATTTAATGAAGATATGCGAGTTGTCCGCGAAGCTCGCAATTTTCTTCTCCGTCCGCACACGATTTTCGCTGCACGCAGCGCAACTTTGAGCACTCAAGACAGGTGTCATTAAGATTTCGTTTTCAGCATGGACAACTGCAGGGCGGCTGTAACCGAGCGTCAAAGAGATGGGCTACAGTAATACGAATGAAAGAAAAAGAACAAAACAAAGTCAGGAACAGGGTCGTAACGAGGTGGCTCGAGTTCTCGTAGCATCAATCATCTTTCTCTAAATACCATTTTTGTGTACGCTATCTTCATCCTCGGCCGTATGCGTCTGATTGCGTATATATGTATATTTATGTATATATGTGCGTGCGTATGTGTGCGCTGAACTTGTTTTGATACGTTGTCTGCAACGTTTCGATGCACTGTCTGGCTATCATTTTAAGTACCCTTTTTATTCAGTATTTGATGACTATCAGTAAATCGATTTAAAGTACAACGAAAAGCATACAACGATTTGCCGCAAAAATAACTGTTTTCTGATAATCAAGAAAATTAATAGAGTATCTTGAGATGTAGATGGAAAGCGAATCAGAGACAGGGAGAATGTGTGTGTGTATGTGAGAGAAAGAGATCGCCTTTTATTGAACGTTATAGGATACATCCTTTAAGTGCTAAGCACATTACATACCTATAAAATAGGCAATATTAAGTAAAAATTACAAAAGGATACGAAATAAACAAAAATACAAGAAAAAAATATGAATAATAGAAATATAAACTAAAGATAAAGTTAGTGAAGAGTAAAATAACATAAGAAATAAATTGAGAAAGAGAGAGTTTCTTAAATAAAATAATTTTGCAAATTGCACATTACTTTGTCATTACTTTTTGAATTTAAGCTACATTACGAACAGGCGTGTGCACGAGAAAGCATATTATATGTTATGCGAAATACGGCATTAGATCACTCGTCTATTATTTTGCGCTAAGAGACCACGAGACTTTTATCGCGATTTGCCATTAGGAACAGGCGAGGTTGACACTAATTATAGTTGGACTAAGGTTCCCAAATCGGCCGGGGCTTTGGGGCGTGCTTGGAAACGATCTTCTAAACGACATACAATTCTGCAATTGCACGGATCTACATATCGTCGAAATAGCGATCCGTCGTTCCTTGCTCCGATAAGAGCGACTGATATATGCGACTCTACTAAATAGATAGAGTTCCGGCTCTACGTGATTTCCGATTGAACACGAAATAGGATTGGATGGTTCTTGGCCGCACGAAAATCGAAGTTTCGTTCCACCGGTTCCACAGAGTACCGTAACGATTACCGGGAAATTCTGCTGACTGTTAGGACAGGAGGGACAGTTACAGCCATTTGTATGTAATTTTTGCCGACTGTGATAATTCGATATGTAAAAACATATCGACGTAATTTATGGAAATAAATGATTGATTTTCGAAAACTTTTTTTGTATGTTAAAAGGATTAAGGATAAAAAGCATAATAATTTTGTTTGGTTTTCTTTTTTTTTTTTAGTCTTATAAATTTGCTTTCTGTACTCACGGCTTTCGATCAATCATCTTGGAACTTTGATTGAATTTTTTTTGTCGAAGGTTTGTGTCGTGCTCGTCGAATCGATTTTTTCTGAATTACCGTCCGCAATACCAAACAAGCAAAGTGTGCGTGAAAACCGTGAAAAATCGTATACACAACAGAGCCAGGGGCGCGCAATTCTTCAATGAACACCCTTCTATGGATCATTAGTCATCGCCTAGGCCGACACACAAAAACTAGCTTGCGTACAAATGAATACGAATATGTACGGTTTTTGTGCGCTAACCGCAGCTACCAAAAAAGGTTACGGTAAATCTAATTTCCGCAGAATAGCAGTATGTGTATACATACATATGTACGTGTGCCAAATTGTTTGTTAAGTGGCCGTACGTTTCTGTCCATGCTAACGACACGATGCAGTCGCAAAGCGATTCACGTCTTATTAAACGGTCAGAATAATATTAGGGTAAAACAATAAGCAATTTGTAGCTTTTGTTGAATGAATGGACTCTCGTGTGCCGGCGGGAACTACAGCAATGGCCAAACTTGGCGAAAGTCTAACTTCATCTCGTCACAACGGGTGGGCGAGAGGGAAATTTGGAAAGTGCAATAATTCCGTAATGGAACTTTGCTCGGTCGATGAGCTCGGTCGTTCGTGTGGTTGAAAGGGAAACATTTTAGTAGGATAAGTTGATCTTTGAAGTTTGCCGGTTTTTTTTGGTAGACCAGCTCGTTTTTCCATCGCGATTTTTTCTCAATATATTGACGAAATTCGACTGACTAATCTAAAAGTCGTCGTATCAAGGATACGAAGGGGAAAGATTTTAACTCGAGTTCCATGTCAATAGTTTGCCAACTGGTTGACAAGTTCGGGATCGAAGTGGGTGACTAAGTTCGCGATAGCGCAGCGAGATTAAACGAGAAGATTGACCTATAGATCATCAAACTCGCAGTACGTGTTTCGTAATAACACTCGCGCGAGGAGAATCGATCGAACAGGTCGGATTGCACGACGTTTCCTTCTTCTGAAAAATGACGATCGCTGGAACCGAGTGCCGTGGCATCGGCAGGAAGCAAAAAAATCACCGCTACTCCTGACGGTTCAATTCTTCTAATTCCGACAATCATAAAGCGTATGGGTTGAAGCTTTAATTCGAGATCAGCCGGGGAGTCGGCGGTTGCGTTTGACGGATCGTTATTAAAACCGATACCTCAATCGAGAGGGACGCGCGTACAATGAAATTTCAATCATGAAAGTATTCGGTTTCGCGGTTGGTATTTTTAATCGTTATTCGAGCTAGGCGGAGACAGAGAGCGGCGATAAAGAAATGGTTGTAGATATAATAACGATTACGAATAACAAGCGAAATGACAGGATGCAAGGCTTTAATCGATGTAGTCCAAAATTCGATTAGATTGCCGTTCTGGAGTCTAGGATAACGGGATTCGGGATCAGAATCCAACTTGGGAGGGAACTTGAGCCCCGCCTGCACTGCTTGCCGAATCAACGGTGAGATGCAGCCCGATTCTCAAATCCCTGAACGGTCGGTTTTACGCGCGGGAACGGTTTACACTAAGCCACGGGGATCATGTCCGTTTAATAACGCGATAACATATCAATTTCACGCAAACGCCACCCCATCGAGAAGCGTCGGTCTTCCTTTATCAACGAGGTAGCCACGCTTTGAGACACAGCGGAGACCAGGAAACCGTCCTACCGAGAGACGCCGTCGCCACCGCATGACCGAGGAAAATGGCCTCGGATAATTAATGTCGGGCTACGATCGTCGGGATGATTAATGGCGACGCTGCTACTCCGCGTATAATAACGCTTTCCTCGCAAATTAGTGCCCTCGCGCATTCAGTTCCTGCTCCGACCGCTTCCTTCTGCGATCGACTTCTTTTTTTCTCGCGTGGGTTCTAAACGTAAAGATGTGAAGCATAGAAGAGAAAGAGAGCATGGATTTTCCTTAGTACGGGCTTTCCGTACCCGAAGGGATGAATACGTTAGCTAGAAATTCTCACTTAACATCAGGAAGAGCGAATCAAGCGCCTCATCTTTCATCTTTCCTGTATAAAAACATGTACAAGAACATGGCAAAAAAGAACGTTAGGATAATTTTAATTTGGTCGATTTAAGTTAGATACGACGTGCCTCTTATATTGTACGTAGAACATTACAGAGGTATGTGAAATAAATTAACACGTAGAATTGTACGAACAAAGTTTTCCAATAATTACGACGTGACATTACGGAGTTGTGTACAAGGCTTTCCATTTACAGCGACCGCAACTAAGAACAATCGATTCAGTTGCGCGTGATCCGCTTTTCGGCTTTGAACTCTGGCTAGTCGAATATGCTCAACGTCTTCCACACCGTTGCTTAACTCGATTCGAAGTTACTTTGGCCCTCTCACGCGGGACTACTGTACAATTGGAGTATTTCATCGACCGATGAAATTAGCTTTTGATATTTTTCATACGTTTTTAATTATATCGAGTAGTTTCATTTGTATTTCCATCTACGATGACATAAATAAAATCTAAATGCAACTGAAGGTCTAATAGATAGCGCTTTGAGTTTAGTCAAATTGGTTTGTAGAAAATCCTCTGTATCTCTATTCGAAGCTTCTATTATTCACGTTAGATTCGCATGAGTATCATCGTGGTATACATCGAGCTTTCCGAGCTTTGAGACGAACTTGAACGCCTTGCCTAGCTTGACAGCGATTTGATCCTCCTCACTAGTTGAACACGATATGGCTGACTGCTATTCCTATCCCATCTCAGCAATATTAATAATGCTAGGAATTTCATTACGAGTTTCACCAGCTATCTAAGCCCTTATACCGTCTCAACTGGTGTCCTATATGTACAGGCGTTTCAGCTTGGTATTGGTTAAGAAGTCAAATATAATCACACACACATTTCAATGTGTGCAATTGCGACTGTTGATGACATATAACCTTTATTACAATTTAGAATGCTTACCAAGGATAAACGAATTTGACAAATCTGAAATTGTGTGATAATCTTTACTGGGATTCACATACGCGAGATCCAAATAAATCTTATTTTTAGAATAAAGTCGGTTAAGATTTACCATAGTGTTACGTTGAATATTTAACGTAAATATTTAACGAGAACCTGTCTGATGGTATAAAGTTGGAGACTTTGATTTAATTTACTTCACTACTTGAAGGGAAATCTTTTAAGAAAGTAATTTACTTTAAATTAATTTTGCTTCTCTGACTGAATTTAAATTGTTCTATATATTTGTCGGTTATAAAAATAATTTAACAATATTAAACATGTTATTATACGAGTTTATCTCATAAGCGTGCAACGATGGTTCTACGTATTCAAAACGCAACCGACCATGTACGATTCCCGCGGGAACGCGGCATCTTTACGAGACTTTCAAAGCTTCGTGATTTTACAACTCGTTGATCTCATTTCCTTACCGCCATAGCGTCGCGTAACTTTGATACTCGATTTCCACCACTTGCCAAAACTTTTCACGAGCACGTGCATAAAATTATTGCGAAACTCGTATTTATGTGCATCAACTTCTTTTTTTTTTCAACATAATACATACTTTAAGAGCGATACGTATTTTATGCTTTGCTATTATTCAGTTTACGAAGTTGACGTGTAATTATCAGATTTTCTCATCTCGTTGCTTGTTATATCTATGCTGTCATAATCTTGCAGGGATCTTTTCAAACTGACGAATAATAATTAGTTATTTCGCTATTCGGACGTGTTGAAAATGTTGGGATCGCGTGGCAGTGAATGCCAACATGGTGCTAGAATTGGGGCAATCTCACAATGATTAATTAGAGCGTAATCAACATTAGATTGCCTCTTCGAGTGCCAGTAAGCGCCCCAGGTAATTCGTGGTAACCAATTGCGATGTATGCGCGTACTTGAAATTCGGAAGTGGCACGGTTACGCGATGATCGATGACGAGAGGCCAGTAGTGCTTCAAGTCCGCTTCACCGAGCGTAGACACATAGCGGATAGCAGTCCCTCCCAGAAACAATCTCCATGACGTGCGATTGATCGTAGAATGATCGATGAAAGACTCCGTCGAAGACTTACCGTCCCGACTGATGAAATAAAAATATAAGGCCGTTGTCGCGTATACTGAATGCGGAATCGCGCGCAGAGCGCCTGGACTAAAAAGATAAGGTTTCACTATATCGAGGGTGTGCTTCGCGTCCAAGATTACGTCGTGCGATCGATCACTCCGGCAAATAGAGGAATCTCTTTGTTTGTTTAGGTGAAATTAGTTTTTCCTTCATGCGCATCGCACGTCGTCTCCGGCGGAGTCTAGCTCCACTTCGGCAACTTCTTCTATATATATGTGCGTTATATGCCTCTGTTTTCTTACCTACATATTTGATTTACCGCATGACAGACAACTCGCTGAATATTTCGAGAGATTTATGCACGTTGCTCGAGTTTCAGCATTCCTATTTCAGTACGTCGTACACGATTTGGCAGTAATTTCTTGATCGATCTGTCGAAGCTATCGAGCGATCATTGCGTTATTTGATAACGGCGTCGATAACGATCGTAGGCGACGATGAACTCTTAGCCTCAATATCTGTGCTTGTTACATACCGAGAAAGTTCACAGGATATAATAGCATGCCTGGGTAACATGGGTCGCCGCGATAGATCGAATCGATATCGATATGGTTGCATACTTAAATAATGCGCGCACTCTGGAGGTATATTCGATGCAGGCGGTTGCTGCTGTGGCAATAGCACTACCGCTGTGCTACCATTATAACGCACAGCTTACATTGCTTCAATACTAGGCAGCTACAAGCAGCAGCGGGCGCCCTATCCCCAGTGAGCAGAAGTTTTCACGCTTGAATCGAGCACTGTGGGGTGAGCAACGAGGTGAGGGAAGGCATATTTCGTCTTAAGGAAGCTTACGTCGTGTACTGACGCTTTCGCAACCGTCAAGTTCTAACCGTGCGATCTCGCCAAAAGGGTTGCGCATGTTGATAAGCGTAAATTCCAATTCTCCCATCTCGTGTATCATTAGAGTCTAGTTATCGACGAGACGTTGATAGATCGTTGATGTGTTGAAAAAGCTCGTAATCGATACGACATAATCTTGCAATTGAGATGTACTTGTAGCTATTAGCATTGTGTGTAGCATTCATTATATTAGCATAAATTAGCATTTATATACTACGCAATTCTTTGAAGGCAAAATTATGTTAATTTTATGTTTTACTATTTTTCAAAAATTTAATTAATGTGTGCTCTTTTAATTAGGATGCTCTAAAAGTTTTTGATATAATTACCAATATATTATGATTGCTTTAATAAATGCATAGTTAATAAACGAGCGTATGCTGACAATCGGGCGTATATTTAGTAAATAAATATTACAGTTTACTCGTATATACCGCGACAAGATATAACGATCGTTTATTAAGAATAAAGTAATCGACTTTTTTATTAAATAAACTTCTATGTATGCCGTCGAACGTTTTACGTATTTTTAATAATTTTTATTTAAAGTTTTTGGATGTATCTGTAAAATATCATATCAAATCAGGGAATTTTCGGGAATTAATGGAAATAGTATTATCGCGTAATAACTGTCTATGGCAATATTTCAGTTTGGTATCATTTCCATTTGCAAACAATCGTTCATCATCGTAGCATGCACTATATAATTATCAAGTATAATACGCAATACATGGATCTTCTATGCATCAATATACAAATAGCAATCAATTGCTGCGTGAGTAATCATAATATTTGGCCGCAACCGAAATTCGCTCCATGATCCCCATAACACCCATTTCGTTATATAAATAGTAACTATTCTGCAGTTTGTGTAGCTTCGGGCAATATTTTTCGGAAAGGAAAAAGGTTCTTCTGACATCCCAGCAACGGCCATAGTTACATAGCTGTGTCTACGTGAACACGACGTTATTGTACTTACTTCGGTACTCTCTCTTGTACGGGTCATAGAATAATAGAAAAATATGGGACACGGGTCCCGCGGCGGGCACGATATTACCTCGCGCTCGACACAGGTAGCGAACGCGCAAGAAAAAGCGAAAGACTGTCGAGGAACGACGAAAAGGTAGACACACGGACAAGACAGGGAGTGAGACAGGAGAGGAGAGGACAAGAATGTTGATTGG
Source organism: Mycetomoellerius zeteki (assembly GCF_001594055.1). Taxonomy (NCBI): domain Eukaryota; kingdom Metazoa; phylum Arthropoda; class Insecta; order Hymenoptera; family Formicidae; genus Mycetomoellerius; species Mycetomoellerius zeteki. The sequence goes on along the minus strand of NW_017257588.1, from coordinate 208,449 downwards.
CCTCAAATTGAATCCCGTCCATTTATCACTCGCCACCTCCACTCTGCTCTCGACCCTCCGCACTTCTTCGGTTTGGTTCGACTGTGAACAAAAATCCTCGGTCAAACTCCTCTCCTTTCTCTTTTCCACCCTCGGCTCTCCCTCTGTCAGCACCTACGTATCCACGAATCGGATTCGTAGAACGGTCGAACCGTGTTTCTTGCGGAAGAGGCTCGCACCAATTCATGGAGATGTACGTAGATATAAGTTATACGTGTTTGACGTATATGCCCCGCCGAACCGAAGAGCTTTTTAGTGACGCCAAGCCAGTCTGGCCGTTTTACGGGGATGTAAAATTAATTAGCGATTGGGGGATGTAGAGAGGACAAGGGCTGGCAGAACAGGAAGAGGTGATGGAGAACTGGACAGAGATGGTCGAGCGTTATACGATCGGTCGACGCGATGTCGAGCCGGCTGAAATCTATTGGCTGCTTTTTCTCGTTCCGAACGCGAGAGTAGAAGCGAATTGCTCGGAGCGTATAAGACGAGGCAATTACTGCCCCCGGCGGAGAAAAGAAAAGCGACCCCCGTCGCTTTGCATTCTCCGACATCGTTAACGATTATGATTTTATGAATGTATATTCGCGGTAGCAAAAGAGAGAAAAGGAAAGAGAAGGAGAGAGACAGCGAAAACGCACGAGCGGATATCCTCTTCTTAAATATAAAAATTATGCTAATCCGGTTTAATCGCATATCGCACGATGACGGTAGAATCGCTTGAGACGTACACGGCTATGGGCAATTACGGTTCATAATGGCAGATGGAAGGCGACCCGCGTGCTACTGCAAGGGAATCGTTAAAAATAATTCTTAATTTCGCGAATATTGTCGTCAGACATGCACGTGACTGTTTTCGTTGAAATAAAATATTATGCAAATTTTTGCCATTTTTATCGAGACACGTGTATATGTACGAGTTGTAGAAAGTTTCGTACTTTTTAATAGTTACAAATTTCCTAACGAATTTGACTTAATCCTTCTTTAAAAGAAAATTAATTAGCCACTTTTTCACCACTTCTTTCAATATTAAATATTTTATATTAGTTAATAAGGTCATAATGAAGCAACTTTTGAAGCAAAATTCATCAAGAATTAATTGATAAATATAATTTTATTATCCATTTACATATCTGAACTTTAACATGCGAAGAGTTAATCTTTAGTCGTTTATAATTAGAAACAGTAATCAATGTCTTTAAATTAAAATAACGTTACTTTTAATTTGATCTAAAATATTTGCACATATTAGGAATAACTTATATATCTTATTATTATTGAATATAGTAGGAGGGATGAAGAGAGAGCGTGAGAGAGAGAAAGAGGGATTGTGTGAGTAAAAATTTACCAGCGAATGACAAATTCCTTTTGTGTTTCAACTTTTACTCTAACAATTATATTTGTTTCTTTGTTTCAGGTGAGTCCACTTCATGCATATTTTAGCTGACGATATTCCGCGTACGTAGCTCAACCACCAATAAATCGCGAGTTTGATGAGTGAGTCCATAAAAAAAGATTCATGGTCATTAATTTTGAGCGTCTTTTTTGCGACCGGTACGAAAAATTACGGAAGTAAAGCGGCCCAGCGCTTTTACAAAATTTTATCGAACCATTATGCACGCCAATTAAATGTCCTTTATCAGCGGGCTCGCAATTTGCATGATTGAATGATTTTAAATTGCGGAAGGGTGTAATGCGACGTTGCGGTGTTCTCATATAAAATTAATAATAACGGTATAATTAATTTACGGCGGACTTGGACATTCCGTTTCATAATATGATACAAATGTACTGAATTGTGCGGATCTTGACATTGATTTCGACGCTACTGCACGATATTTCAATACAACTCTGCCAAATTAATGAAGTAATTCCATATTAGGCAGCATTGTACATCGGATATGAAAGAATTCATCTTCACTAAATTGTAGCTCGTGAAACGGTCCATTCCGCGCATGCACTCACAAGGCAGCCGAGAACGCGGCGTCGAAGTAATACATCGAGTGATATATCTTCGTGTCGAACAGCTCATTTGTATGTTCGCTTGGAAGACGCGTTTAGCGACGCACCGACAAGCCTCCGTGCTTTTCGCACCGTCGAGGTGTGCTTCATCTTCCGTTTAATCGACGATATTTGACCAAGCAGCATAGCGGCGTCGAGCCTTTCTCGAGTAATTAACGGGGCAATCAGCAGTCCTAAAAATGTTGCATTTAATGATAGAGCCTCTTTAGAAGACCGGGCTTGAAACTGTAGATTACATTCAGACAAGGTAATTGGTCAGACCGGTACGGACCACTGTGTATGGAAGCAGCTGCGCCATTATAATTGCAGACTACCATCGTTCGGTAGAGAAAGAATGCTGGAGTAATTCGCTCATCGACGCAATCTCTTATTTTTGCTAGCGACGGCCTTTACCTTGGCGCTTCTGTAGTGACCCGATGTTTGAGAATTTCGTCTGTACACTAGGAAAAAAAATTTAGTAATCTTCAGCAGAACTGTTAGTCAAGGCATTTTTTAACAGTAACCAGATTTACAGTAACATTTCATTTATGTAACAAAAATTTAGTTGCTTTTGAGAAATAATTTCTCTGCTTTGTAATTAACAAAAATATTTATTTATACATTTGTTTGGTACATTTTAACCAGAAAGTTTTGTATATTTCAATCAAATTTTTGTTGTCATAGCAAAATTTTGTTTCATATAACAAAACGTTTTTCCTAGTATGAATCTTTCAGGAACCGTATTTTCACAATAAATTGCGAAAATTTGTCCAAGACAATTTATGATTTCTGAGTATGAATTTTTGTAACGTATGTAATTACAAGGTCTGCTTTCTGTATAGCTGAACTGATTACACTTTTGAAATTTAAAATGAAAAGATATATATTTGATATTTGGCGAAAGCGAGAAAGAAAATTCTAGTGTAGTCTGTATAGTGCAGGAACAAAAAGAGCTATACAGAACAATACCTGCGTAAATGCATATACGAAAGAAATGATTGTGATCTATATCTGCTAGATGAAGTTCGGTGCGAGAAAAACCATGCGAAGATGTCGAGTTTCAGTTCCGGGCAATCGATCTTCGCTAATGTTCCTTAGGCCGGAAATGTTCACCTTCGTTCGCTGCGTCCTTATCAGGTATCTTTGCCCTATGTCGTTGATAGTTAAGACTTGGATTGATCTGCGCTTTGCGTTTCGTCGCGTGACAACTTACGACAAAATAATGGACGAACCGGAGGAGATGATTGATAGCGCGAGCAAACGTATTTAACCTCGTCAAACCTCGTTGTACGTACCTTTGCCGCGCGCGCGAATTGCAAATTGTAAATAATAATTAACGAGCGAACGCGTGCATACATATTGATACAATCGATCGTTGTGAAATTAATCAACTGGCAACAAAAGATGTACGACGCGATATTCGGGATATCGGGGCACGAAAAATGGTGAAACCCGTTACCGCATACGCGAAAAAGCGTGCGAATGGAAATGAGGTAGTTAGCAGTACCCAACTTTCGTATATTTCGACTTTTATTCCCGATTTTCACGGTCGGCATGACGTTTCTTGCACGCACTTTCGTCAACTGGGAATTAACACTCCACGCTTGCGTTACTTTTAATTTTCGACATAATCGTTTTTACTTCGTCCCGTTCCATCATCGTTTTTCTTCCTTTAACGACGCGGGCTCGCCATTCGAACCGCGCATTTGTAATTGACTCGCTGCTTCGGAACGAAGGTGTCGTCCGGAGAAGCGAGCAGGGGCCAATTATTCGCTCGGCAATTTTTTTAATATTTTATTATATTGCTTTCGTTCTGATCGTAACTTTGAATTGGCTCTGTCGGGCTGACGGGAGATGACTAAGAAACTCTTTCCGATGCGATTGCATACGCTGGATGGCGTACCGAAGGCGCCTGATGAGAGAGAGAGAAAGAGACGGAGTACACATTTTTCAGAATAATATCAGACAAACAACGACTAAACTTCGGGATATATTATATATTATTATATATTATTATATAAGAGAGATACCATTAAACTTATCCTTTCCTAATTGGTTTGTCTGAACCAATATCTCTTCCTATCCCTTTCGTTTTATACATCTGCATATAAAAGTAGACGGCTGCTCGTAAACATTTACTCGCGTTGTATCTATAGCCTGCAGGAAAATTTTTGGTGATTTAACTTTTAGAGACAAATTGTATAAACTTCCGATATTCGTTTGGTCTGTTACGATTTTGAGATGAATTGGCACATATTATTTATGCATTTGTCTTGATTTTCTAAATGATTAATTAAAAAGAATTGAAACACTTAAATAACATATATTTGTTATTGTTCTATTAACGTTTGAATATACCCGCATGTGATAAACTTGTAATCATTTATATATTTTTTATTGACTGGAGAATGCATTCCGCACTGATTAGAATATAGATATTTGATATTTAGATTTGCTAGTCATTTCGAGATCAGTATTGCCACATTTTTGCAATATCGCACATCGGTGAATATAGAAAATTTCGGCCATTCGTGATATTGCGAGGACGTAAATCGAATCGATGTCTCGTTCGAACGTACTTGGCTTGTCGTCTACATTTTTCACGCATGCATGACATTGCAACTATATCTCACGATACGATGGAAAACAGGATCGTAACGTTTGATGGTAAAATCTGTGTCCGACCGGTAGTACCAATCATATATACGCTTGACTGATCTTGCATCGTCTCAGCTAAGAATCGAGGAATATGACGAGTTACCGGAAGGAGATCTAAAGCTATATAGTGGATAGATTGATGATCAGATCCAGGATGAGATTAACCTAATTTAAGGCGGAACTTTTTAGAAATCTTTCAGAAAGTTTTATGCATAAAATATATAATCTTTCTGTTTATACATTTTTCATTTATACATACACTGAAATAAAATACACTAAATTTTAATAAATCAATTGTTTGAATAATACCAACTAAATATTTACTAAATATAAAGATATATTTATTTGATTGAAAAGTATTAATTTGATTTAACAATCTTTTTTCTATTGGATAAATATTTATTTATTCTAAATAAATGTTTAGTAGACACTATTTAAATTAACATTTATTAAAATTTAGTGCGTTTTTTTCACAGTGTACATTCACACATTTTTCTAAAGAGAAATAAGGTTAAATACATACCAAGTAAATCTTTAGCTTAAAATTTTTTCTTTTTATATATTTTATTACCGTTAAAATACATCTGTCGTTATTTAGATATTTATCATGTACTTTTGCCAATTCGTAAAAGCAAAATGTGGACAGGGATTTGAAGTAAATCGTCAAAAATAGGTATCCCTTGAGATTCATTCTCGTAGAATCTTCGTGATTTCACTTGTGAGGTTTGACTCTTAGCAACCTGTGAAAATCTCGGGATGTAACGCTTTAAATGGAGCGCGAGAGTTTAGTACGATTTAATCTGGTTAGTTTCGTAGTTCGCAGGAAAGAAGTCCTCGGTTCTTGGGTTAAGTGGTTTAGTTTTACGAATGGATGAGATCCGTAAGAGGCAACACTTAATTGGAACGTGCTTGTCCTCTCGAGGAAGGAAGCTGCAACCCACGCGGAGAACGACCCTCGTAGATCTCGCGGAAGCACTCTTGAAAGGGCGACATTTCGCTCCCGCGCACGATTCGAACTCCTAAACTGGATTTCGACTATCGAGTAACGGGGTAAGAGGTGCTTTTATATAAGTTCCACGCTCGTGCCATATACAATGGACCAGGAAAGAACGAGTTAGCTTGTGGAGAAGACTACACATATTACAGGGTTTATGTACGCATCCTTACAATCGCGTAAGGATTCTATCCTATTCAGTTTCCGTGCCAAATCCGAGAAACAAATAGGGGATAAGATATTATTTTCTATACATCAATCATATGGTACATAATGGAAGATTATTTAGAGTTATACGATAATATCTATATTTTCCATTTCGAACTGGTATTACATTTTGACGTAATATAATGCATGAACCTTCGTTTATTCAAAGCTTTTTGCGTTGATTATATCTGCGCATTACGGCACCAACGGTGGCGTAAAATTCCTGTGGTAATTTCTCGCGTTTATTGCATTATCGATTGCCGGATTTAAATGTGTGAAATATGATTTCAAGCAGAGATGGTTGAAGCACTAAATGTGATTATCGGGCATGTTTTTGTTTCGTACTATTGTGCAAATGTGTCACGATAAGATAATACGTGTGTATGTTCATAATATTAACGGTATCGATTCATGCAAAAGATTCATGATTATTCCGATATTATTTTATACCCAAGCCTCATCTGCTGCATATGATATGGCATTATTTTGCATCCAAAACGGCTTCTTTTACATTTTCCAAATAAAATTTAACACAGAATTGGAAAATATTAAATTGAATTAGAAACCATTACGAATGTGTGTAATAATGGTAGTGATACTGAGATCTATATATGATATTTTATCTTATATGTCATAATAACGATAATAATATCTAGGCATCAGAAAATGATAAAATATTTTAGAGATTTAGCATACATAATTGCAAAGCATTATCTAAAGTAACGATTGTTATATATATATATATATATATGTATATACTCTATCTCTATATTTGATTTACGTATACTTGAAACGTTGCGAAATTCCTTAGTCTTGTTAAGAATTGGAAAGGAAAGAAATTATGCTCGCAAATCTGAAGGAAGTAGCAAAAGCCGCCGCAAATTATCGCGCTATACATCCCATCCTAAGAAAAGAGATCGCGGAATATTCTCGTGGCGTGGCATCTGCATATGCCCTAGAACAGACCACCCGCCGTCGTTGGTATCAATTTACTTGTTCGAGCGCGCATCCGGTCTCTGGGCCCATCTACAGCGTATCTCAAAAAGCGGACTGCAATGTAAAACGGAAAGAAACCCGGGAACGAGAGTCGCAGGAGACGTGTGAGGGGAAGGACGGGGCAAAGCAAGATATCATTTTCCTCGTTTTCTCGGCACACAGGAAAATAGGCCAGACACAAAGTACATGCAACGGTGGGTTACTTCGATGTATCTCTCGTAAGCTGAAAAAGCGAAGCGTAAGAAATAGCGAAAATAAACGAGACGTGCTGATGAGTAAAAAGGGGCAAGCGAAAAGGAACGGCGCACAATTTCCGATGCAATTATGTTTATAGTGAAATATATGAAAATATTAAATATTTATTTTATCTTTCTACTAGAATAAAAAAAAAGTTTTACGCGTACAAGAATGGTCATTGTTATATTTGTGTAATGTTTAAAATTCTCAGTCTCGTAAATGAAAAAGTTGTTTTCGATAGTCCAGAATCGGTTGTAATATATGTTTATACATATAGAAGGAAAATAGCGTTTGTTGTTCTCTCTTGTTCTTTCATCTCGTGGAAAGTCTGTGCGTAGCACACGGACCCCGAGACGATAAAAAGTTAACTTCGTACTGCTTGAATCTTTTTCAAGTGAAAAAAGAAACGCAGGAAGTTATGAAAATAAGAAGATACTGACCTACTACTGATATCGAGCGTTCTTTCCTTGACATAGATTCGCTTGATGCATGAGTAGTCAAAGGATCTATAAACTTCGGTTGCTTCTCAGAAGGGGCGATTCTCTGTGAATTTACATGGAACAGGTTAGCCCCTATCTTAGCAAGCTAATATTTCGTTTTCTCGAAAGTTGCCGGTTCAATCTTTCTACTTACAAGTTCCGAACTAATGATACCAATGTGTGTAACAGCACGTGTATAACATCTGCGAATCTAGAAAGGTTTATCGTACACGAATGCGTTTGACGTGAAGAAGATAGTATTAATTTACATAATTTTAATGGAAAATGCATTTTCGTGGCATCCTTTTTACCCTGGAATACGTTTCTCGTGGGATTTCCTCTCGAAACGCATAATGGTAGATGCACTGCTAGTCAATCGATGTATGCAGCTCGGCAGCTTCGCGCGGAACCGACTTTACTCGAATTTGCATGCGGATCCTCCTTCTCCCAGGATACCCGTTCGCTAGCTGCCCGCAGGTTACTGCATCGACTGGTCAACCTATACTTACTTACGTCATAAAATGTTCCGGCATAAAGGAAAGGATAGCGAAACCTATGATACACGCGCGTGGAACGTTTCTCGATCGGTGCGCGCCCGCGGTTGGTATCAATTTGCATTTTGTAATACTAACTTTTAGAATCTTTTGCGGCAGTGCGAGTTTGCGCTATGAAAAGGACGTAACTTTACAGACCGGCGGACTGTAAGCGATGCGATTTGAAGGCACGCGTAGGAGCACAAGTGAAACTTTGCTATATTTGAGTTGGTTGTATTCTTATTGTGCTCGACGTCGCCTCTTTTTAACAGTTATTTGGCAATGAAATATTTTTTCTTATATTCGATTGCGTACAAATTATAAAGGCATGTATAATTCATTTTCTCTTTCATTTCCCTTTTTGTTCAGACCTTAGCATTATGTAGAGAGAAAGATTTCTTTAAATCTAATAAATGTAGTCATGGGAATAATTCAATCAAATCGATTCTTTAAATTGAGAAACGTAATTGATTGCATTCAAACTAAATAATAAAAAAAGTTTTCATTCAAAATTAAATTGTTTCAATGAAATAAATATGAATAGGAGTTTCGAATCCAAATAAATCTTTCTCTCTCTGTGTACAAATCTGAATCTGTAAAAAGTGACTAATATATGTATGTGATCAGTTTTTCGTATAAAAATAACACACTGTATTGCGTATAAAAATGGATTTACACATTTAAATGTGTAATGCAGTGACGAAAAACTAAATCACACACATTTAAGTTACACGTATTGAAGTTACTTCTTATATACTTGGATCCACATTGAGGCCATAAACATCGTAAACGTCGAGGCCCGAGGTCAAACGCATTACCGTTCGATTGATCTATGGACCTGACGGTATCGCGGTAACCGCGACTTTATCTGAATTTGCGTGCAAACGAGGTTAACCACCGGGTCTTCTCCCACTGCCGCGCCGATCCCTTTCCCACCCCGGCGGGGATGGCCGTTTTCTCCGTTGACCGGAGCTCGCCGGGTCGGCTCCGGCTCGACCCGTACTTGCTTACCCTACACGCTTAAAGCGCACCAGTATAAACGAGAGGGAAGCGATGCAAACCCACGATACACGGGGCCGGACCGAGACGCCATCCTAAAGGTACGGTCGCCGGCATAGAGGCGAACTCGTCTGGTTTCCTCTTCGCCGGGGCCATTCCTTACCGGGACATTTTTATGACCGACATTTTCACCGCCGTCGACCTCTTGCAAAGCCTCGACGAAAAAAATCTCGCCTTGGGTGGATGCCTTGCCGGGCGCGGCGCAAACAGGAGCCGGCAGGAAGCGATTATTTATAACGGTGCGATCCTTTAACTCGCAGGAACCACGCGCACGAGTTCGCGCGGTGCTGCTTGTCTTTTTGTTGCGCGCCGGCATGGCGTCGCGAAGGTATAATATCGCCAGGATCGTCCGCGGTGACACGTCGAATGTACGCGACCGAATGTTGGAAAGAACACGGTAATCGATACGGCGCCCGCGAGAAATGTGGGCGTCACTAACATTATATACTGTCGCACGGATGCTTGCGTGATAAATCGGTGATAAGAAGCGGTAGCGTTTTATACGTCGTACAAATATTATTTTCAGATATACAGCTTGAAGTAAAGCGAAAGACCGGTTTCATAAATAAGTCTGATGAGATAGGTATGAGATAGGTAACATCGAGTAAAGGCGAATCAATTAAGAAATATTATGTTAGCACCGAGTTCCAGTTTGCGAAACGATTATTACCGCTTGTTAGAATGATGTTTAATGGAACTTTACATACGCATATATTTCTGAGGGCTCGCGAACGGTCACGTTCTACAAATCAATAGCACGGGAGAATCCTTTCGACGAACGAACAGGTAGGTAGGTCTTCCTTGATTTGTGAGTCTGATCTCTGATCAAGAAATCGATCTCAACTCATTATACGTCGGTCCTTCTCATTATCGTGCACACGTTTGTTGTGAGAAATGAAACGGCGGGGTCTCTGCCCACGAGCTTGCACGCGGCCGCGGCGGCTGCACGTTCTAAGGACTTGGAGTCACGCGACGTTTTACCGAATGCAATAACGAGTTATTTATCCCCTTCTGTGTCTGCCGCCCATTTCGGAATTAAATCGTGCTCAGACTCGCATTATCTAATTACGTTCGAACAACACTGTTCAATATCACGCAAGTTATCTATCGATACTTCATCGAGAAATGTAATAAAGTGTTGGAAATAGTATAAAGATGAAAACGAAAACTAGAGGTAAATATGTATCAAAAAATAGCCAATAAAGGATCAATACTGTCAAATTCATAATGTCCATGTTAGGTATACCCAATCTAAGTTATTTTTAACAATTTCTATATCACCACTGCTCTTACTCAATATTAATTAATTTAATTGAAACAATGGAGTTAAATAATTTAATTTAAGAAAGTGTATTTTAAATTTTACTTAATTCTCAGTTATTTTTATTTAAACTCAGTTTTTTTTATTATATATTTAATTTATTACACATGACACACGTGGAAGTTAGAAACAATAAAATGTTATTTAACTCAAAGGATTATCATTGCTTATTCGATATCTAATAGTGAAACACGAAAAGAAAAAAATTTTTTTAACTGTACGGAAAGAACGGTTTTCCTGAAATATCAGTTTAATTAGATAAAAATCTGAAAATAATTTTGTTGGATTATCAAAATAATTATGTAGGTCGTTCAAATTATGATTATTAGATCTAACAAAATTATTTTCAGATCTGTATCTATTTAAATTTTTAAATACTTTAGCAAAATTGTACAGTCATCATTCAAATTTTAACAGGTATATCGTAACAGGCGATAGAGATGCAACGGCTAGCGACTAGAGATGCAGCAGCCTTTAACGAGACCGTTGAATTTCACTGAGAGTGAAAAACGCATTACGTCGTGGCCGACGCAGTGCGGCGCAACGTGGTAGACAAAAAAATCCGTGACCCGATGAAGCGCGGATACCCGATTGCAGCAGCCATGTGAAACGCGAATGCATGAGAAGCGTGGGGAAAGAG
>NW_017257588.1:147318-197276 GCF_001594055.1 Mycetomoellerius zeteki | reverse complement strand
ATTGCCGGCTGAACCTGATATGATTTAATAGCGTTCTTTGTAAGGGGGGTTCGGGTGGCACGCGAGGGTGGAGTATGGCGGAATGTTGGGCACAGATGATGCTGCGGTGCAGTTGGATGTCCTTTTCTCTCTCGTGTGGCTCGCCAGTGGACAAAAAAGAATGCCAAACGTGGACGATAAATGCAGCCGCGGCCACGGGCGACACCGAAAATCCTCCTAGCTGTCGCCCCTCTCAGCACCAAACGTTTCCATGAATGCTAGCGAATGCGCCACGTGTTCGCCTGCGGTCACCTCGAATCACCTGTGCAATTTGTTTTATTACCCTCAAGTTGGCACTGTATGCGATTGCGAAAATTGTCGACGTTGCTGGCAGTAATACTCGCTTTACGGTTTTTCAATGCGCCGCAGGACAAATTGCGATATTACAAATCGCTTAAAAGCGATAATGATTATTTGCATGATTATCGAAAATGTGCTCGATATATTTTGACAGTTTTTTTAAAATCGATAGTTACAATTGAACGATAAAAAAGGACAAACGCATATTACGATCCCTCCTCTCCTCGCACGATAATTTGAAATCGCGAGTCGAAAAAATAAGAGGCTTAAAGGATCGTACACTGAGAAAAGTGTCTGGTTTAAAATGGACAAATCACACTGAAAAAAAGATTGGCTGCTGCAGCAAATTAGATGGTAAAATATGGCATAGTATTTTTAATTGGTTGCAGCAGCAAATTTTTGGTTGCGTTAGCCTATTGAAATTCTATACTGACATTGCGGATAGGCTAATGCAACCAAAAATTGGCTACTGTAGCCAATTAAAAATACTATGCCATATTTTACTATCTAATTTGCTGTAGCAGCCAATCTTTTTTTTCAGTACAGAAGATTCTAATTGTATCAATCAGAATTCTAGTTATTTCAATTAGAATTTTAATAGATTTAATCAGAAAATCATGATTGGTCCATTTTCAACCAGAATTCCAATTAATCCAACTAAACATTTTATGTCCTAAGTTTATGAAATTTCGTGACAGACTGTATTCGTTATACGGACCTTTTCTGACGTCTTTCTATTGTTATATTGCATTAGTTTATTAGATAACGTCACCGTTGTGATATTGTTAAGGTAATCAAGTTGAAGACGTCTCGGCTTACGTTGGATACACCACGCCAATGTCTGACAGCTACGACGTACTAACCATGATGCATGCATGCGTGAATATGATATACCTTATACGACGAAACTCGTGGAGATATAGCGTGAAGATATATATCTCTCGGCAGTCACGCTTTATTTGAAATATTCACCATTTTCGTGAATAACATGCACCTACGTGCTAACATAAGACGTATCATATGGCAAGTTGTAAGTGGTGTTGCTATATTATACAATACACCGATTAGATATAATAATTCGCAGATGAAAATATTTCTTTCTCCCTTTAATAGATAGATCAACTTTACTATAGATTAATTTTAATCTCGGTTAAATTTACTCTCCTTTTTTAATTCTAAAAAATTAGGAAAAAGTAAAGAATAAGTTGAACCGGGATTAAAGTTGATCTGCATCGATGTTTTTTGATGAATTATTGATGTCTATGTTTTCTTATGCACGGATAAAGTATCTGCGTGAATGTGGGGTGTTTCAATTTCTTACGAATTTAAAATCCAAATTTTCATTTATTCAACATGTGCAAGTATAATCAAGATTAGTACGTCCGTGCAACCATCGCTGTTTTTATAGGACCATTGTTTTTCTTACGAATGTCTATAAAATCCCAATTTCTCTCGCGTTTAAGTAGTGAAGTTTCTCGAAGTTCATTTCGTTCGTGAGCAAAGGACGGCTTTCGCTTGCTTGAGCCAAAGTAGCTAGCTTTTGTGCTCGAGAGCTACTGTAGGATAGTCGCGAATGTTTACCAAAGGTATTTGACGGTTCGGCTAATACCGAAGTAACCGCGGCAATGTTTGTCGATAATAATTCGATCGTTCTTAACAACAGGAGCGTCGCTATACATTGTGCTTACTACGTGTATTTAGTTGAAGAAATAATATATATATATATCATAATAAATAATATATAAATGCATTTCTGTCGACATAAATAACATACACAATAATTATTGTTAATTATAACAAGTTAATTATAATTATTACTGACGGTCGAAAAAAATTTTTTTTATTTTCTCTTATGTTGTCTGTGAACTTTTAGTAGGTGCCTTTCATCTTTCCCACATATATAATGTTTTTATGATACACATAAAATTTTCATTCGTATTAAGAAATAGAAATAGAAATAGAGATACGAAGAAAGGCATTTATTAGAAGTCTACAAACAGTAATAACAGGGATGAGACAAAGTGGATCTGATTTATCGGATCCAGAATTACTAAATGTACTTTCTACAACATAGCACTCGAAGAGATATTAGCAGGTTATAATATCAGATAACAACTACCAGTATTAGGTATACCGGTAGCTCCTGCCGGCCGGGAGAAAAGAGGGCAACCAAGTAAACACGACGCATCTCGTCTATCCAATGAGGACGAGACGAGATCACGGTTGTCAGGTCCCGAGCACTATACGGCTGGGGCCCGAAGGTCCATGCGCTGAAGACTTCAAATTTCGACTGGAGGCCTGCCGATTGTTTCATTAAAAAAAAAGAGAAAAAAAAGGCGCAGGGTTTAATTCGTGTTTTGCGACCACTGTTACAGACTTTCTTTTTGTCATTAATATTTGACCGACATAAAGTGTCAACACAATCACAGAGACCTTTTTATTATTATTACAATAATTACAAGATTACATACAGTGCGAACAGAATTACAAACTTTTTTTTATTCATAAAATAACATAAACTGCGAACATAATCAGACTTTCTTATTAATTTCCACGTAATTTAAATATGCAATTAATAAATACCCCACGCAAGTAAAAAACTGGAGATTTTTCCTGTCTGCTGGAGAACTGGAGATTGGTCCCGAAAACTGGAGTTTCCAGTCGAAATCTGGAGACCTGGCAACCGTGGACGAGATGTAAGTTTGTGCGGCATCGTAAGTCTTTCATCACTGGCCTAGTTTACACCATGCACTTAGTCCGCGACGTATACGATAGATGTCTTTGTTTAACCTACAGGTTAAACAAGGTCGCCCATTGTTTAGTTCGCGGACTAAGCGCATGGTGTAATCATAGCTACTGATTCCGTCTCGTTGTATCTTATCGTGCAAATTGCTTTGAGAACGTTCGATTGCAATTCTCTCGTATACAGTTCGATACAAACAACCTCTTGCCAGTTCACGCTGATGTTGTCCTTGGAAGATACAATAGGTATAATTTTGTGCATTTTGACCATGATAATTACCGTCTTTTTTTTTATCTGTTTTTTCTTTTTACGTTTTACGTTCGTTATATATGTTATAAATCGATAGTCGGGTTTTTGGCGACGATTTATGGCGGCCGAGATCGATCGATTAAATTGAATTTGATTTGATGGGATTTCAGTCGTGGCGTATCTACCACAGTGTCGATCATTTTCTTCGTGTTATATTGTCTTAAGCGGTTTTTAATGGATTAGTGACGCAAACTTGGTAACGTACGATCGTGAGTAATCATGTGGAACGAAATAAATCGGCCAGATGTGAATACAGTGATTTCTCATTACAAACAGATCGTTGGCTACCATGTTGATAATTTCATGTAAATTGGCTTTAAATTGTTACTTGACGGATAATCTGTTAACGGATAAAATACTCGCGGAGAATTATATGCTGACTCGCAGGAGAAAGCCGCTAATGGCAGCAATGAAAAGCGCGGCTCCTTCTGCATCTCGTAAATCGATGATTTCGTTTCTGCCGACGCATGCATATGCAAAGAGATGCAAAATTTATCGAGTGCAAGAGCGCGTTGGTAGATCCTTCTAACAGTCGCGGTGCATGCGGTAGTAACGATACGCAAACGATCTTCTCTCGACTCGATTTCAGGATACTGCTGTATAAACTGCTGTATATCACATTAGCTCTTATTGCCTTAAGTATACCTACATGGCGTAAACGTCACCGCATGATGTTATGACATTAAGCGCCACCCGCCGTCTTCTCACATCCGCACTAAACCTCGTTGAATATCCGGCAATCAAAGCCAATGAACTAATGTAATATATCTTCTTCCGGTTACTCTAATATCCTCCTGTCTCTCTATTTTCGTTTTTGCTTATTTCTATTTTTCTGGCATTATGCAGGATGTTGCTATTAATAAAATGAATTCCCAAGTATTTCAATTTGAAATTCATTAAAGAATATAAAAAAATGAAGACTCTTAATGCGAATTATATTTATATTTTTTCAATAGCTACCTGAACCAATATCGATCTAAAAAAAATGATTTAATTTTACGTCTCTTTTGTCAGCATGTGAATTTTTAGCTAATTTTTTTGAATTATTTATTATAGCAAATAAAAAATCTATAATATATGTAATCCGAAAAATATCGTGAGTAGTTTTTTTTAACATAGGCAGACAGAATTTTGTAGTAACGAGTTTTCCTTTTACTGTCGGAAAGATTCATATTTTATCGAAAAGAGTTGACCTTCAAAGAACATGATCGATACTCGAGAAACGTCAAAGGGGGCTATACTAAGTGTACTACGATTGGGGCGAAGGAGTCGTACGTGGAAAGGCGAGAGACAAGCACCGTTTAGCTATGATAGACGACAATCCACATAGATGAGCCCTTGTTCCCTCCGATTTCCAGGAAATAGCTATCGCTAGATAAGTACCGTCGATCCACCTGCGCCTCGCGCTAAGAAGGCGACTGTGCTGAGTGAGGAGATCGAATCGACTGATTCCGCCTTCTATTTCCTTTACGCCTTGTCTTTCTTCACCTCTCTTCCTTCTATCGCTTTTTTCTATCTTTTATATATTTTATTAATGTTTACTTGTTCTACTGTTAAAGTTTATAACTCGGAATTGCACGATGAACGGCGAACAGGGAGTCTATCTATTCGCGATGCATGGAGAGATAGCCATTTGAATTCGAGTACCGTAGAGTTCTTATAATAAAGAGTCTATACAATATGTCTAACTATTGATTGGCTTCGTCATATTTAGATTAAAACCGTAAGTTTTCCAGATTAGGATGATGTACCTAAAAGTGATCAGCTGAGTGACAATAAGCATTTGTCGGATTATATAGTTCATAAAGTGTAAGTTTACAAAGTTTACGAAGTGTATTAAAAGAAAAGTGAGTTTGTGTGTTTCATAGCGAACATCTCTCAAAAATAAAATATAGATATATGCATAATGAAAGTACTAACAAATTTTTGACATATATATAGATTATATTGATCTAGTTTCTATTGCAGTATTAAAATGTCTGGTTATATAATCGAAGATTGTAGAAATTTATCTACACAAGGATATAAAATGTGTAGTTTTCCTACAAAAGAAAAATGAAATACGAACTGTGTCCGTAATAAATAACATAGATCGGAATAACTGGCAGCCTAAGAAACAAATAAGCAATTTACGTCTTTTAATAGTATTTGAATATTTTGTACCTTATGGCTGTGAGCTTCCGGTTTGAATCCATACATGGCCGCTACAGCGACGGTGTCCAGATTTATTATAATATATTATAGGGATTCTCTACTCTAGCCGATTGCGTTAGTTCCGAGCCGCAATGCTTGAATGCTCTCGTATTTCATTAGAACACCAATCGAGATCCGGATTTCCTCTCTGATCTTCGTCGTTTCGATCTTGGTCGACTCCTGAATCCTACAAACGTCGCACTAGCTCCGCATTCGTACAACGTGAACGTACACGTTCCCTAATTGCGTAGTTACGTAACGAGTCTGTAATCCAGCTCTCGACCGACTTTACTTTTGAAAGACGAAGCCGCCGTGGTGCTAATCTCAAATTGCTAATTCCGGATGGCTAATTCAATTAGGAGAATAGTTCCGCGCGGCATTTGAAAGGCGGTCTAAAGACCGCGACAGGGAGGCGAAGCGTTTCTAAAGGGCCACGCGGTATTAGTGACGCTTTCTTGGTTATGCACGTTTAGATAGTATAATGGTAACGTAACTGACTACTTATCGGTGCAACGTGGAGCTGGTTTGGACCAAGGGCCGGTCAGAATAGAACCGACTTGGCGGTTCTTGCGGTAACTACTGACCAGAAGGTGCCGGCTCGCTTCGGTGCTTACACGTCCGAATCATCGGCGCTTGATAGGACTACCAGCGGAACGAGAGAATGATGGGCTATGTGGCTTAAGCGGGATGTGCGCTGAATGCAAAGTAGAATGAGCGCGAAATGGTGATCAGTGAAGAGAAACGGTGGCGCGATAGCGATGGCCGATTCGCCAAAGGAGAGCTGCCAAATCCGCCGTTTGTTTGCCCATCGATTCGTCCATGTCAGAAACCTAGAAACTGTGCAAACTCTGAGATGTTCTTGGAGCTACGGTTAGTTGAAGAAAATTGCATTGTCTGTGCTATTACTACGATTTTCAATTAGCAATAAATTGCATTGAACGTATCTCTTTTTTTAAGTTTTAGTTACATTATGACGAAAATAATATTATATGATTAAACTTATAGATAAAATAATTGAATTTTATTAATTTGTGGCAATATTTGTGAAGGTTGTAATTTCATGTAAGAAATGTATTTTAAATATGAAAACACTAGAAGAAAAGTGTATTTTCTAGTATTTTAACACACGAAATTTTCTTACACGAAATTACAGCTTTCACAAATATTACAATAAATTAGTAAAATTTACCTATTACATCATTGGTTTAATTATTTCATATTATTTTCCTTACTTAATTTTCTTACTAATCTTATACATAATAGGTAATAAGTTTGCAATTGTTATTCACATTACTATCATAATAACTCATTTCCATTTTACTTTCAATCGCACTTCAATCTCAAATTTTGATCAACGAAATGGCCACAATGGAGTCGATATTTAAAAGATGCAATTCTTCAGTTCGTCTCACGTCTGAGCAAATGCCGATGTTAGAACTGTCGATAGAGTTAGTGTTAATGACATTAAAATACCGGACAACCGATTCTCATTAAAAAGTTTCGATTAAAATGAATCCTTTTAGCACGAGAGTTGCATCTTCGTCTACTAAGATCCTAACCCTCTCCCTTCAAAATGGGCTCGGCCGCGCTCGTCCTTACGTCGAGCTTGACAAAAAATCTAATTAGAAGTGGATTAAAATTTAATCACTCGCTAAAGGAACTTATCCTGGGCGCTATCGGTGGGTGGTGTCCTCTTCATTTAATTGTAGCTCAGCTGCTTTACCCCGCTCTTTCCGGTTTCACCGTATCCTCGATTATACCAGACTTCGTTTTTTTCCTCTTCTCCTCTTCCACCTCATCCTCACACTTTTTCGAGCCACGATCGGGCTTCGCCGGGCAACAATTTACTTTGCATAGACATTAAACCCTGTTACTTAATCGAGCTACCGTCGTCGTCCCGCCTTAAGCGCCATGGATGGCAACACTTTCTTGCGTGGGCGGAATCTAAAGGATCCCGACTGAACCGTCCTCTGGATTAATCCTCTTTTGACCGGTCGCGTCGCGCCGATGCGCGACGAAAAAAAAATGGAATTCACTTTACAAATTTACCATATATGATTCGAAGTGGACGCGTTTGTGTATGGCCATATCATGTTTCATTGCCATTTAGCACATTTGACGAGTGGCTCGTTTTGATTTTCTGCGAATCGATACAAAAGGTATTGAATGTCGAAGTTAGTTATCAACAATATACCACGCTTCGCTAATTTTCACTCACTGCACCATCGTAGTAATTTTTTATTTTTTATATTTATCTGACTCCGTTCACTCATAGTTAATAGTTGGTACCGATAGTACCTATTATTGATATTTTTTTAAGTTTACGTGTATTTGCAAATGTGTGAAAAAAGTATTATTAAGAGCTGAATCATTGCATAAGTTTTTGTTTTGTATTAATGATAATTTTATAATGGACATTTTCAATAGTTGATTGACAAGTTGCTTAAAATTTCACATTCACATATAATTGTTATATTTATATATAATATATAATAATTTACTTCTATTTTGTTTTCTTTAGAAAATTATAAAATATTCCTACTAGAATTTTTTATTTCGTTATGTCACCATATCTTGTTCGTTTTTTGAGTGGAATATGCGCTTTTTCATTTTACCGCTGTGAAAACTGTTCACATATTTCCGGAAATAACACTCGTAATTTGAGTGCAGGCAAAAGAGGCACGTTCGAAACGTAGAACGTGTGACTAAAAATCGATCCACGTTTTTATTTTACTTTGTCGAACTTCATAATACAAAATTGCTGTAATTGCATAGCGTGGTCACTATGTCGCCACAATGTATGCCACAGAATCGATGGTCGCGTGCTAATTCTTGCGGAGAAAATTCGATTTAATCACTCTTTTCATTCGATAATCTACCGCTTGTACGATCCACAATACCCTGCATGGGCTCTCGTTACCAGCGCACATTGCAGCGCCGTTGCTTTAGAAGTTTCTTAAGCAACTGGGTCACTCTTCAGAACGCATCAGCGATGATATTTCCGTACGAGAATCTCATCTCATCCACGCTCACTCTCACCGGATAACGAGAGAGTAATTGGAGAAGAAGATTAGATTTCGTTGTGGGGCTGGAATTGCGCGCATTCGACTTGGAGACTCAAGCGATCCATATTCGAGCTATCCATAAAAAGATGACCTCATTACACTGTCGCTCCGTTGAGCAAATATGGTGTATAGTGAACGTATAGTGAACGGCTTACAGCCGTGTGTAGTAAGTAAAGTTTCCGATGTGGTCGGTCGTCGCTTAACCGTCGCCAACCATCCCAGATTCCTCATGGGGAAATTCTCTTCGGTATACAGGAAGGGGTGAGACCCTGATTCGACCTCCGCTATCAAAGATTCAGTTGCTTTCACACGCACCTCTGCGGCTCGCCCACGACCTCACGCCGACCCTAAATCCTGACCCCCTCGTTCGTGTTTCGCGACTAAGCTCAACGTAACTGCCATGCGTTATTATACTTCTGTCGCTGTATCGACTTCGGCGCTTCTTGATCTGATCTTCCTCCCACCTATTAATTTTGTACCCGCGATAATGTGATATCGTGCAAATATTGCATAAATGTCGTCGGTTTTAATCCGTTTCTGTTATTTTTGACGCAATAAATTTATAATGTTATGTAATACTGTTAATGTTACGTAATACTATATAAGACGTTCATCATTTTATACTTGCGCTAGCTTTATTAAATATAAATGCATAATGAAAATGCTTTTTGATATTGCTGCATAATTGAGTGTGCTTCATGAAATTATTAATTATATCGTATTGAATTTTCTGACACATTTATTACAATAATTTCAATTCTTTGTTTCATTATTCTTTGTTATTCTTTCTTATACGTATTGTCTAAGAAAACAAGCATATTTTTGTATAATTAGTAGAAATAAATTAGTTACTTTAAAGAGAGGGGGTAGAACGATGCTAAGAGAAATTCTCGTGTGTCAACATAAAATGATATTGTCTTTAAAATGAAACGTTCGCAGACGTTTCCTAATCCGGGTATAAGCGGAGCTTGTCGTGTCATGATAATCCTATGGAACGATAGAGGGTGCGAACTCCCCGAAGTTGAATATACAAGGTAGGGTAATTAATTGACAAGCCTTATACGTCAACCGCATGTTCACTAATCCACCCGCTGTCAACCCTGAAAGCTTCTTAAGGAGATTTTTCTGTAAGCCTTATTCATCGCCAAAATTAATTTTACGTGTAAAATCTGGTTATTAAAGTATTGTGATTGTAATAATATATGTATATTGTACGATAGACAAAGGAGAATGATAACTATTAATCGTGTAGTACAAGTGCAAACATGATATGTACATAAATGATAGCCTTCTGTACAAAGCAATATTTTTTTTCTTTTTCATTGTGATTTGACAAGATGGATGGCGAGCATAAGTTTTACAATTACGTTAACTTTCAACATATTCGTTCCGACGTCTTGCTGAGCAGGAAAGCGAAAACGGCCGAGTTCGTGGCGTGGGTGGTCGACAAGGAAGCCGCGAATTCGAGGCGCGAATACATCACTGAGATCCTGTGCGTGTAAACAGCCTGCAGCCTACAGCGGACCGCGAATTAACTCTCTCTCCTGGAGATACCCGAAGCCACCGTTGACTTATTCTCCCAGAGGGAATTCTCGAGTAGAAAAACAAGATTATCCCTCCTGCGGGATATAAAAAAGAAACTGCCGCCATCGTTCTTTTGGGACGGTGCCACTGCGATGGGATATCTTTCAGTTACAGAAAGTGATAGTATTTGATTTCGCGATAGTTATTGAATGAGCTTTATAAAAGCGCATCGATTTATTCGTATTTTGATAATACATACATATTATATCAATGTTTATTTTCTCTTTTTTCTCTCTTTTTATTTATCTTTAGTTTAATTAAATCTAAAACCATATTCTTTGATATATTGAGATTTTCATAAAAAGAGGTTTTACGATAAATTGAAAAAAAACGCGCGAATTGTCGATCAATGAAACTGAACAACGCGTTCTGCCTATAAATAGAATACAAAACTCGGTGTGCGAAACGAACACCGTGCGATGCGCTTCGATGCCGCGTAAAAAATAATACTCATAAAACATTGTGCACATCGTTAAAAGCACGCCAGAGCCATTTGGAAATTTCAAGTCCGTGCCGGAGCTCGAATAATTGGCAATGAAAAATAAGTTTTGCCACATTGAAAAAATAGTATCTGCTGCCAATTAGATTTTTAATTACGACTCACCGTTTACACACGATCCACGGTGCCGCACGCTGCGTCACGCGAAAACAGCATTTGGAAGTCGTTTCGTTGCGCAAATTAATTTTAATGCTCAATTTTTCGCGAAATTGTAAAGCATAAAGACAGTTGTTACATTTTACATAATGTTGCAGCCATTAAAACTTTGAGATCAATCACAAATTACGCAAATTTGCTGTTAAATTTCACGCGACATTATCGAAATTAAAGGATTTTTGAAGTAAGTAGAGTAAGTTTGGAAAAAGAGCGAGGAGAAATCTCCTTATGTCAAGAGTAGTTATTCCCGAAAAGATCGAAAGCGCGTGGTACTCAAGTTTCGAGGAGTCAACATCGGACTTTTCGTCTCACCCTTCGATGTTTATTTAAAAATCTCGCCGCAGTGATTCAATCCGGCAGAACCTGCGAGATTCTGCTCGCAAATTAATGCAATGCGCAGACGAGGGTGGAAGGCACACGAAGACTGTAGGGAGGGAGGAGAGAAATAGTTCTGGGAGTGTCTTTTCTAACTACCTGCGACGAATTAAGGGAGGCCAGGAGCGAAATTAAAAGAGTACCCGAGAACTCGAGAGGTTCAGCACGTTCCAATTATTTGCGCAAGGTGCGAGGTGTGAGTACCGACCGTGGAGTCGACATTTTTTTCTCCGTCTTCCCTTTATTTCTCCATCGAACCAGCTTTCGCCGTTTCATTTTCTTCATCGCGTTTGCGAGCGCGACGGGCAACTGGAGGAGTGGAAAGAGGGCGAGCGAAGAGAATTATTTTGAATTACTTTTTTGTGCTCGGGTTTGGCGTGCGATATCAAGAGAGAAGAGTGAAACGAGAGGACAACGAGACGTGGAACTCGCGGAACTCAATACGGCGCATAAACTACGACGCGAAGGACCCTGTGGAGTGAGACGAACGGCGGGCAGGAATTTAATTTCATTAGCCAATGAATTTCTTAGTAAATCGCGTGTGAGCCGCTTGATGTAGGATCCAGGATCCGGTGATATAGAAACGCAATGGAGGTCGGAAAAGAAATTAAACGAAGAGAATGGTGGAGGAGAGAGAGAAGAACGGAGAGTTCGAGCAGGGGGCAGATGGCAAGCGGAGAGAAAGAGAAAAAGAATTATACAGAGAAAGAGAAAGATGCTGGGAAACGTTCCGGGAAGAGGATACACAGAGACGGATAGAAACTCACGGAGCAGAGAACCAGTTCGACATCGGCGTCGATCCGTATTCACGCAATGTGAAATACTTGTCTGGTAGGATACTGTCCGGGGAGAAGGCGATTAGGGTAATGGTTGTGCTGCTAGTTATTTTTATTTTGCTACCGCGCCGACTTCTCTTTATTCTCTCGCGATCCGGCGGAATTATACGGGTACATGTCACGAAGAGGCTCATCTCGGATCACGGAGGCTTTGCGGTTTGCCGTGAAAAAGTAGGACGTAAGAAAGAATATAATAATAAGAAACAGTTTTTCTACAAGTTTTTCCGAATCGAGACGCAACCATTTCTGATCTCATAGTCGAGGTTTTCTTCGTTCCGATTGTTAAAAATCGATATCACGAGAAAAAGAAGCGTCAGGACATAAACCCCGCGTAAGTGCAACGTTATTCGAGCATAGAGAACGTCCGGGTGCAGTGGCGGCAGTTACACGAGTCATATAGCACCGGCGAAAGCGAGAAAACCTTCCCGATCGTTCCCAGTCCTTTTCCGAGTACCAGAAAACGCGACTTTGATGGCGGCGCAATTCGAAAACAATCGTGACATAAGTTACGTCAATCTAAGATGTCTCTTTGCACCAACTTTCCAACCCGAAGACGTCTGCACAATTTCGTGCTGTTCCACAATTCCATGCCGGGAAGCATTTATTGAACTTATTACGCTATTTCTTTCTAAATTCGATTTTTATGGAAAGATATGCCATAATTTTTGACGGATCGATCGCAACATTTTTTTTT
Organism: Mycetomoellerius zeteki; assembly: GCF_001594055.1. Lineage (NCBI taxonomy): Eukaryota > Metazoa > Arthropoda > Insecta > Hymenoptera > Formicidae > Mycetomoellerius > Mycetomoellerius zeteki. The sequence continues at coordinate 184,483 of NW_017257588.1, read as the reverse complement.
GCCTTCCGGCCATGAATGATCTTGACATTTCCTCGAACTAATATACGGACAAGCATTGGTTCCTTGCGGATAAATGAGAGCGTGTTAGTCTGCAAAGGACCGGAGACGAGGGTGGCCCCCGGGGGTAAATGAGTGCGAGCTGGTCACGAGGGTCAGAGGGGGTTACAAACGATCGAGCGAATCGCCCGCATTAGTCTTAGTCAGAATCAGAGATAAGCCAAATGAGGGATAGCCGCATGAAAAACATTGGCCCGTCACCGCGCAACCGGATTATTCACCAGCTGCAAACTCATCTGAATAATTTGTGTGTTGCTATGAGGCCTATTGCGGATCAAAAAGCATGATAATACATTACCAGATTAAAGGCTCTTACGGACGACTTTGTAGCGACTTTGTAGCGATTTTGTAAAGAGGACTGACAAATCTGTCTTTACTTTCTATTATAATTTATTTTTATAATGGTTAAAATTATTTTATGATTGACATTTCTAAGCTACCACGTTCATAAATTCGCATGAATAAATCGAGTAATTATTGGTAATAGTTAATTTATTAAATTTAGTCAAGTTATTTTTATTATTACATTTTTTATATTAATTTATACAGTAACTATAAAAGGCTGGAGGCAAACATTATTAAGGGTAAGTTTTTGAAATAGTAAATCATAACGAAAGATGATATAAATTCGGTTAATATTCAGTCAATACAACGTCAAATTAACATTATTTTTACTTTCTTGTCCTTAGATATGTGGAATAATGTTACATCGATTTGTACCATTACATTTTTGTCATGATGTCACAACTTTTATTACCGTTTTATACATAATAAATCTTAGGGTTTGTTCGAGCTTTTCATTTACGAGAATATATGCGAGGGTATAAAAAATCCATCCAATACCATTATCTAGTGTCACCAGATGAACGTCGCCGTTAGGAACCAACGGTATTTACGATCTCTACGGTAGATGAAATCGAAGGTCTCGCAGAAAGAAATTTCCGTTGTCGCATCGTGGAATTCACTCCGTGCTGCTTCACCACTTGTTATATCGGATGTTTCGTGTAATCTAGGAAAAAAGGCTCCTCATAATTCCTTGACCGAAGTTTGTCGGTCGTTTCCTTCTTTCGAGCGCTACGACGGATCGACAGTCGACGGCCCATCTATTCGGACCACTCCGCAAATAACGTCATAAGATAGACCATCGGGAACGTTCTTCTACACGTTATATACCGGGTGTATAAAATATGGTAGGGAGGCCGGGAACGATCGTCGTTCTCATACAATAACATCCGCGGATCTCTTATGGCGCTATCTTCAGCGATCCAGCGGCAAAACCCAGCGAATGTGGGGGAAGAAAATGGCGTAGGTGAGCTATCGACGATTCCCGGACATAAATCGACATGTACTTACCGAATTGCTTCCGAATCGTTCCTTTATGTCCCTTGTTCCCTGCAAGTCTGCCCTCGAGCTTTTTCTTTTCGATCCATGCTTGCTCAGGGAATCCTGTTAACTTGTTATAGAAATATGAACAGTTACACCATATAGACATATATGCACCATATTTGCACATAAAGGACATATTTTGCAATTTCGTCAAACAGTAAGCTCGTATTTTTTGCGAATTTAAAATTAAATTCTTCGTGATAACGAAAATTATAAGTATTTTATATTTAATTTTATCGTTCAAAACCATTGAATTAATTATAATATAAAATATACGAATCCAGATATAAAATTTTAAAATTTTGTTTTTTTATGTTTATAAATAATAGCTAAAATATTTGTGACGACGAAAATTGTGAATATTTTCCCAAGATTTAACTTTATTATCCAAAAGCAGCGAATTAATTCTAATGTAAAAGGATTTACGAATCCAGATATAAAATTTGAAATTTTTATTTATTTATGTTTATAAATAATAGTTAAAATATTTGCGAACAGTTTTCATAGTTATAATAAATTATATCGCGAAAATTCTGTTTTAAATTATTACACGATTTTTGACAGTTATACATTCCCTTCTTTACTCAGCTGCTCCTCCAAAACTGTGGTCTTCGAACGATCCGCAAATATTAGACTTTGGACAAATATGGGATTCAAACAAATGTACGGCTATTAGTCTCACCGTTGGTCATCGAAAAATATTGTCGATCCTGCATTCATACTTTTTCCTATTGTCAAATTTACATGATCAACGATCTCGGTTATTCACGATAATCTTCGTAGAAATGTATTTTCGCTGCGGTTAGAGTGCTTTTATCGGACATACATCAAGCATATAATTTTGTATTTGCTGAAATTTAGTTTTAGAATTATATAAATATATAAAATTTAAAGGTAATCTCTCAATATTTTAATTTAGTATTTTACGAATTTCTGTTTTGCTTATTGTTCGTCTTGCGAGCGATTGACGCTCAACATTTTGCAACTAAAATTACTTTCTCAACGTCGTCAAATAATCGAATCGCGCAGTTTGGGAACGCTTAGGTTGCTACGGCAGTCAAAGGACTTTTTCGGTAGCGCCGAAACTATCCGTCGGTTGTTGAGCATCGAATACCAGCATTTGCGATCGCTTTGCGTGGCGCAGTGATTGATTCGTCTCTCGGCTGCGAAACGCAGCCGTTAAACGTACGTACGTGTACACATACCATCCCCGATGCGGCAGGGTCGCACGCTCGGGATTCCAGCCCCGTTGAAATGAAACTTCGCCGCGGCGTCGACATTCCCCCGGTGCCTTTATTAAATTGGAATTTAATTGCTCGGCCCCGCCGCTCCATTACACCGTATGTATCATGCGCCGATGCAAATCATACGACAGACGCATGTCGCTTAAGCCGACGTGCATACCGCATCGTTTCACGAACTGATTTTTCGTAGTTAATTCCGCACTTGAGCAAGAAAGTGTGTATTTACATAATAATACGATAATACGAATATAACTGTCTTTATTATTTGGAGTCACACCGAATCACGGATATATTATTCAAACTACTCAATTTCTAACATATTAAATACACGCTGATTAAGGTCGTGTAATTTAGAAACTGACGATCTTTGCAAGTAGTTAAGCAGTAGTTGAACAAGAAGCCTTACGGCAAGCGCACGAACATTGAACTCTGCAAGGCGATAGCGCGTGACTTTCTCTTATCTTATCTAGGGACAGGAATAGGAGAACCGGCGAGATCCCAATGTTTTGCTCGTTCCACATCATTTGTGCGGGTAACCATCGGAATTAGGAGCCGTGGGAGAGGCAGCAGAGTGGTAGTAGAAAGAAGCCGGCAATCTCGGTCCGCGTGACAGGCGACTCTCGAAGCTTTCGTTCATCCTATCTCTCTACCCTCTTTCATCATTCCCCGAAGGAAGAGCAGTACTTCCGTTCGGTCCACCTCCGTAGATCCTTTTCAAGAAGCGCCGTGATGAAAAACACCGTGGCGCTAGCGGAGAGGAACTTCCCTCGTCGGCCAGGAGGGAATTTCATTAACGACCTTATCCTACCTACTTAAAAAAACATAGAAGGTCCCGACGACGAGACCATGAACGGACCAGAAGAATGGCTGAACTCATGAAGGAGAGACGGCGCGTACTTAGCCTCATAGACTTTGAGAGGGCATGGCGAAAGAAAGGAATTATAGGTGAAAGGCTCCGTCGGGAGGATGAAGATTAGGCGAAAACGTGGGGTAGTGCATTGACGATGAAAGGGATGAGAGACGGACATCCTCGATTCCGGATAGTAGACTGATGGCAGAATTCTCAGGAGGGGAGGGATAAATGGCGGCGAGTATCACTCTCGGTGTCTTCGAGCGTAATGAACGCAGTTGACTGAACAGTTTACCGCTGTAACTGCGCGATCCCTCGGCAACGGCCGAGAGCGATGCTCGCTGGAACAGCGTAATGCGGCAGATTTCTCCTATCACTGGTATGCCCGCAGTCAATCTCAGGCACCATCCGCTCACTGCCGGAGTCGTCTGCGAGTCAAAGTGGCGAAACTCATCCGTGATTACCGAACGCGACCACTGATGCGACTGCCTGACGTTCTCGGCGAACTATTTCGAACTAGCGCGTATGTATACAGCTCCGGGCGACTTGATCGACCTAAATGTTCGCTCGTGTACGGAGTAAGAGGAAAATGTACTCTGGTTATATCCTGTACGTCGTGTACAATAGGGATTTTATTGACCGTGTGACATCTTATCGGTCAGATGACTGATTCAAATTGAGTAGAATGCTCGTTTACTCGCTGGATCGTTTACTCCAGAACTCGTGAGTCGTTAAGGATACTATGGATGTGCTGCAAATCAAGACGTCAGTTTCCAGGATTCATATAGACGCCGGTGATGGCGAAACGGTCGCGCACATGAATGAAAATTAAACAGAACGTGATATACGAGGTCCTTACATTCCACTGAGATGGATCGTAAATAGAGAACTCACTGCGAATGGAAGCGGAACGTTCCCGCAACGGCCGGTACTGTAAAGCGTGTTTCGGAAGGGGGTGTAAAACGGCAGCCATCGCCAGTGGGTCCCACGGAAGCGATGATTCATCCGGGAAAAATTCAGCCTTGCACATTTTTGACGTCGTTTGCATCGAGTCACGATTGATGACCGCGCATCTGCCGGTGGATCGCGCGCTACTGTGCATGATCGACGGTCGGCTGCAGTTGAAGAGGAAAGCGGGATTTGATAAAGGGCGAGCTTTTTATTGCACCATCCAACATTGTGATATTTCTCATAGAATAGATATGTGTTCTGGTCATTACTGTCACGTCAACCCTCGGCCTGCTCTTTTGTGGTAAAGTAAGGTCGCGAATGCCCTATTTTTTTACCCTCTTATTCGTTTTAAGATGATTCTCGCAAATGCGAAACGGTGTAAAAAACAGCTTTTTTATTGGAAAAAAAAAAAAAAAAACGCAAGTATTTTATTTATTAATTACATAGAGCTTAAATCGATATTTAATGAATAGATGGAGAAAAAATTGTACACTGAAAAAAATTTACTAAATTTTAATACATATTTCATTGAATAGCATTAAGTAAATATTTATTTAAACTAAATAAATATTTACTCAAAAAAATATAGTTAAATTAATGGTTTTTATATCACATAAATACATATAGATTTATATTTAATAAATATTTATTTAGAACTTCAAACAAATATTTATTAAAATTTAGTTTTTCTTTCAATGTACCTATACAATGCAGATCATTTCAGCAATATTGCAGTAACTAATTGTAGGAAATGTTGCTGCAAGCTTCTGTGTTGTATAAGATACCTTTCAAGCAAAATATATTTGTTATGTTATTAATTATCTCGTAACAAAACAAAACTGACACGATATTATCTTTTCGAAAATATGCGAAAGCGCTTAACGTTGTTTCTGGCTAAATCCTCTTGCATAAAGTTGCAAACACCGCTCTGTTATTGTTATGTAAGTTTAATCAGCGTTATTACTTACTACGAGGTATAAGCTTCTTGTCATAATGACTGCGGTCTTAGATATCTTAATGACTCTGTATTCTCGTGAATTGTTTTCATGTCATCGTGGCTGCATTCGGAAGTAAGTCTCCAGCAAGCTGCGAGCGACTTGTCGCAGCGCCAACGTAACTTCTAAACTTGGCCACGACTTACCGGAATTCTGGAACTCGCTTCCGAGGTTTTGTATTCGCTCTACGGATAAGACCATGCTTTGTAACTATATTACTGAGCACATCAACGTCACATTATGCGCTTCTCCTGCGCAGTCATTAAACATTGCTTGCATAACTCGATTTAGTCACAGTTAACTTATATTGAAGCAATAACGACAATTATTATATTACCACTTGTTGTTCTTTCATTTCATTGCAATGATTTCAAACGTTTCTCATTTTTCACAAAATGTGATGAAACATTAAACTAAACCAACCTTAGACCATATCAGTTTAAATGATCTGCGTTTCCACTTATCGGACGTTTATCTATTTTCAATCCGACTACGCGTCTGCCATAACTCATTCTCGCGCTGATACGCGTAATCAGTACGTACAAAAGCCGAGGATCCGCCGCAGTGACGAACTCGGCGTAACAAGGTTCGGGCGTTTCATTTAGTAGATGAATTGCGCACCGGCGACTGCCCGCCATCATTATAAATCACGACATAATTACACGACCGCGGCGGCAGGGTGCAAGGGATATCCCCACCCCATGGCAGCCCCTGCTTGCACCCCCTATTTCACTTACACTGATTCGTGCGCGCGGGCGATGCACGCACACGCGTGACGTGTACACGCGCGCAAGTGTCTGTACGCTCGCGGGTAGCGAGCGATTTATTTATCATTTTTTATCTTTTTTTTTACGGCACGTGCGTTCAATATGTCTGACCTGAGCCGGCTGGAATTCTCTGTCGTGCCGAGTCGAGCGTCGGGATCGCGACCCCACGCCGTTTTTCTTCTCGCCCGTAATTAGTACCTTGCACAATATTGCATTCTATCGTCCGCGTCCGTACGTTTGTATGCACGCATTCATACGGTATGGAATATTTCCCCGGCCGGCTTGGCGATGCATTGGTATTTGTGTTTGCACATGTGTGTTATGCGTTCATGCGATCGTAGCCTTTCATGCGTCTCACTTTTCTACGCCGAGCCGTGCGGCGCAAGGTTAATTGCCTTGGGATTTTTCCACGTGAGATCGTTGACTCATGGCGTTGGAGCATGCGGATTTCCACGAACGCGGAATTATCGACGGAAGGTTCGACGTTATTGGCGTCGTAATCAACGCAGCCTTTAGTTTTCATTAATGCAGACATTCCTGCGGGAGGCACTCTGTGTTTAACGAGAAGATCTTACATGTAGAGAGATATTTTAGCTACGTGGGAGATGATGGAAAAAATTAGAGAACAAGTGAATTGCATTACGTGTATTAATTTTTTACTGTGCATGTTTCCAAGTGTAAGTCATTTCGTATAATTTTGCTATGAATTTCTCGCGCACCTCGATCTATCTTTACAACCATGAAGTTGTTGCTATGACACGTGGCCGGGTATTGTGGATTAAAAAACTACTTTTCCCGAGCAAATTTCATTTTTATCGCGTATTCCGCGACGCGTAGATGTCGTTACACGGTTACAATAACACGCTTATCGCTGTAATGTCATTTTATATCCTGTTTTACGAAGATCGGTGTGTTGCGCCTCTCTGTCCGGGATACCGTGTTCTTCGCGGGAATACTAGGTTTTTCACGATCGTTCGTTTGCCTTCCTTCGCGACCTAGACCATTCGATAAAGCGTGATCCGCGCCACGCATCCTCCAAGTTATCCATTAGCCTTAAAAGCTGCGCGCCATTTGATCGCGGTCATTTTTCATCGCGCTCCGGGAAGGGTATAAAATCCAGAGTCATCCCCGTCCATCGATTTTCGATCCAACGACGCGCCGACCTTAACAATGTGATCGGCGGCACCGAGATATCCTCGCGAGACAAGATCGTGATGTTTGCACAACAGCGACGCGAGCTCGGCTATTTATATGCATATCTTCTCGATGCCTGTCATATCGCCGATAGCGATCATCCATTGGTCATTGAGCATGTACGTACGACGGTGCGGGATCTCGGATATCATTCCCAGCCACGGTTACTTTGATTGCGAATATTTCTCTCGTAACGGCGCACCTTCGACGTGGTTGGCCGACGTGGTCGTTAAAGGGGACACCTCGCCGTCGTCTTCCAGCGAGAGAGAAAAGGAGAAAAAGGGAGAAGTCCCCATCTTATTCTCTTTATTTTCCTTACACGCGATCGTCCCGCAGGTATACCTGGGCGCGGACTAGCTATCGCTTCTAGATGTACCCGAGCACCGAGTATATCTTTCCGACACGACGTGCCATGAAGATATTATTGGCACTTCGTGCTACCACGTAGCATCCGCTCTCTGGCCCGTTTCTTCCCCATAACGTCTCGCTCCCCAGCGACAACGAGGTCGTACGTGTGCTATAGCGATTCGACCCAGAGGGTATCCGAGCGTGCCGTGACATTACCGGTACCTGTACTGCCTATCGCGGGGCTACTGATCCGTAGAGGAATTCCGCCAGGTAGGCAGGTATATATCCGATCTTCGAGATGTCTGCACGCCAGGTATACATGCATACGCCCGTGTCCACGCTTTGCGATGAAACTGCGATCGAGGATCGTGCGCTTACCTGCTTTGTGCGCGAAACTGGTTGCATATTAAAGATAACTTTATGTTATCTGTCCCTTTTTTCCCCCCTTACATTCTCGAAAGCGTGTACATTCGTTATCCGATTGTGCTACCCCGCGTTATTGTTGCGCGGGATATTAATGCTGATATACGACGAGGACTTGCAAATATGTCGCACCCGCGGTATGTTTCTTATACGCGCGATACGAACGTTTGCACAGTGTTAAGAACATGTATGGAACGGTTAATCAATTGAGAAAGGAAAGGTTCGTTAAATGGGATGTCTCGTTAATGCGTCAGAAGCAATGAGAATAAGAAATATAATCGGCATTTCTTTGGGCACCGTGAATACTTATTATAAATTTATGGAAGCGAAAGTAAACGATTATCTTAATCCTCCGCTTTTGCAGTCTGGATCTTTTTTATCCTGCAGCCTAAGTTTTTTTTTATTCTTTCAAAAGGCTTTTAAAAAATGTGAAAAAATTCAGAGTTGCTTTCAACATCTGTTTAATATTATGTTCAAATGTTTTATCATTTAATTTTTGTTCATTATATTGTTATGTTCCTGAATACAGCAGTGTCAAAACTTACTGTAAAACAAATGATTGCAAGCATTGCTCATAAATAGGAGCACATATAGTCACGTTTAATTTAAACATTTCAAGAAGTATAAATCCGACAATTACATTTTTACACTGAGAAAAAAGTTATTTCAAAATAATATTGATTGATTCAACTAAACGCTGCAAGACCGATTTCAATTCAAATAAATAATAATTTTAAATTACAAGATTTTGTTAAATCTAAATACTCGTATATAAATACCTAAACTAAATAATCAATATGAACTAAATGCATTTAGTCAAGTTAACAACTTTTTTCTCAGTGTAACATCTCTGTTACATTTCCAAATAGTTTTGTAATTCAAATGTTAAAATATTTATTTAATAAAAATTAAAATTTGAATAGGAATAAGAAAAAAAAACAAATTTTTTAATAAAATGCATACTTTAATAAGGGAATCCGATTGTAGATCGGAGAAATTTAATAGTGAAATTTTGTTTGTGTCAAAAAAGATTTAAACTGCAGATAGAGAGTTAATAAGAAGTAAAGTGAAAAATGTTTCAACTGAACGATTATATTTCAATTAAAACATGTATTTTAGTTTTTTAGCAATTGCTATAATTTATTCGTTATAAATTGCAATCACATAAACATGATATAATAACGTTTATTATCGATTGGATTTTATTGGACGAAGCTTAATAAAACTCGGACGAGAATTCGGATTTTTATCAATCTGTCGTACCTCGGCACTTAATAGTCGCAGTAATAGCCGAAGCAAATTCCGCTTTGCGTACAGAAGGTAACGATTTATCGTGATAAAATTGCCCATTTCGTTGGTATATGCAAGCGCCCGACTTCGACTGGCTATAGAACCATTACGGATTTGATTTCTACTTAAAACCTCTTCGTCGCGCGAACGCTAGAAGTAGCTCTAAAACGTACGTCGGCCTCAGCATTTTCTACACCGTCGCACACGAACATTAGACGAATGGCGAGACGCCGAAGTAATCGTACGAAGAGCTTTTTTACATTTTGGCGAGGATACGAATGTTACATAAATACGAATTGACATTTCAATTTTCGATCGACCATGCGGCAGTAACTACCGATCTACAGATAGGAACATTTCGTCCCTATATTACAGGCGACCCAAATATGTCACAATCGATATTCGATGCTATTACGACGAAAAAATATTGAACAGCAAGAATTTTCCGACATTCGTTGCCAGAAACATGAATAATAGGTCGCACAATTTTGCACGTCGATTATCTTGTCTAGCATAAAAATAACGCTGGAACATGCGGCGCGATAACAGTGCGTTTCAATGTAATTCTCGAAAACGAAAGTACCCTCCATATCGATCCTTCCGCGAGTCAAATGTGGCGGCTTCCTACTACGTTCCTCTCGCGGACAAATATTGGCTGTTTGAAAGTTCGTTCTTTAATGGTCCGCGATTTCGTGGTTCCACAGTTGCACTTGAATCACGTAAAAAATAGAGTGCTTTTTAAATGCGATAGTTAAACGGAGTTAGAGGATACGAAGCATCGCGAACGACGTTTGCACGGTTTACGAGCGATTCACGCCGCAGAGCCGTACGCTTTGTGGCCGGTTAATGTACCGGATTTCAGGATTCGATGGTTCATACTCTAACCGATTGGAATTTCAGTAACCGCCTTTGAGATCGTCTTTCCCTGAGAATCTTTCGCATCGATTTCCACCCAAATCCGAAGTAAGATTCTATAGATGTGATTTGAAATTGTCTTTACAGCATTATTTCATTATTTTTATTAGGTAATTACTGTCGTTTTATTTCGTTAAAAATTAACCCTTCGTATAAACACGATAATTCTCCAATCCTTTACTACACACAGTTAGTTTTCATCATTTTTACATAAAAAAGTATGTAAAAATTACCTATTCAAACTTAACATCTTTAAAAAGTATTTGTAAAGTGGTGTATTTAATTACTTGATGCTTCTAGAATATTTTAATGAAAAAATTACGCAGGACATGAATGACTCCATCGTGTACCTACATTAAAAATTAAAAATCTTTATTTCGTTTATTCTTATATTTTTAGTATTTACTTTTCCATGAGATTACAGATATGTAAACTTGTAAAATGGGTGTAATAACATTCGTAGAAGTTTACATTTGAATATTTCTCGCACAGGACAAGCTTTGCTAGAAATGTCTGTTGCGACGACAGCATATTTTGCAACGTGCTTTATGATTTTGCGCGAATCGAGGAAGTAACTACAAGCCACGTAAATATCTTCAAGTTCTCGCGACATCGGCACGCACAGGAAATTGATGTTTGTCGACCCCGAATATCCGATAATCGCAAGCATCCGGAATTTGTTGATCCACCGGCTCGGTGAGCCGCGTTTGCTCTGCATCTTGCCGAAGTCCAGAATGACCACCAACCTTAGCCCACCTCAGTCGTAGCCTAGGCCACAAGAACATCAAGTTTGCGGGTTCCCGCGGGGAAACCCCGAATAGGGTTCGCTATAACTACCGAGATTATATACGTCACGTAATTGCAGAGGCGTAGGTATTACGCTCACAGGGCCGACTAATTATTTTCACATTTCGACGCGATCTCTTAATCTCTCGTATTGTTAAAATACGACGATTAAAAGCACTTCGCAAAAGCTTTGGTATCACGGTAATCTATTAATACGCGGTCTCGCAATTAGAGAGAGTATCCTTTGCAATTAGAGAGAAAGTACAATTAAATTGCGCGTTAACATCGGTATTTAGAGAACGTTATCGATATGTAAATTTTACGTACAAATGGATAAGATATCATTGAGCGCTAAGCTATGCCTTTTATTAGAAGATCCAATGTGCCTTGTTAAATAGAACAAACAGAGACAAGCTCTCAAAAATTCTATCTGTTATCAATTTGACCCTCTGACAGGTCAGTATTATAAGAGAGCGTGATAAGTGATTTCAATTTTTAAGCACTTTATTATTTTTTGTTATTATATATTTTATTTAAGTGTATGAAGAGATATATTGGATATCCTTTCTATCATTTTAAGATTGAGTTTGATAATGTGTTTGTTATTCTTTCTTTCTTTTTAAATTAGGTTAATTAGGTTAATTAAGTCAATTTAATTAAGTCAATTAGATTATTTATGTTTATAAAAGTCTAGATTATAAATATTTTGTTAAAGTGTGAAATGTATGAAAAAACTTGTGTTACATTAATTAAAAGTGACGTATTTCTTTGTACGTACGTAAAATTTACGTATCAATAGTACAGCACTGTATCACTCAATAGTGTTAAAAAATGTAAGGTTTCAGTACGATGAAATTGCATATCATATTTTTTCATTTCATATTATTATAATTCTTCTAACCATTGATATTATATTTTTCCTGTTTCTTTTGGTGAGTATCAACGTTACCAATTTATACTTCGAGTACATCACCCTATCAAGTTTGATATATCGTTTCAATCCGCGCACATCCTGGAGGTAAGGTTTATCTCGCTTCCTCTCACAATGTTTCGATAATACTGTCAGCCGATCGATCCTCGTCACCTTGTCCGAGATATCTGCCGACCAACTCTCGAGACTGACCGAAGGGCGCTAAGGTCTTCTTTTCACGGCGCACTTCATAAATCCGTGTCTGACCGCTATCGGGGCGATCGCGCGTCACGTCGCGGTGTAAATAAATAAAGTATGAAACAATATCGGTGCCATCTCGGACTCTTGCACTGGGTGGTGACCGTCCGCGGATAACGTCATTAATAATCGGGAGGGCCGCGAAAGATCGAGTGAGCCGAGAAGGAAACGAGAAGAGAAGAAATAAGGAGGAACACAGCCGTGACCGGGAAAGATACCGATGATCTCGCTATTAAACATATCATAAGAACGCTCCTAAAAGCAGGTTTCATGTGACGTGGTACGCACGCCCGGTTCCTCGCGAGGAATACGTATAGCGTTCAGTATGCATGCTTTATTTAAGGACGCTAAGCTTTTAAGAAAATATTATCGCCGGCGAGAGAGGCGCTCGAATTAACAAATTACGGCTCTAACCAAGATTATTCTTGAATGGGTCTAATTAATATAATGGTTTATTCTTACACGCGAATGGCGTGTCAATTAAATTACTGTCAGTACATGTAGTTTATATTTGTGGATTCCGGTTTTGCGCTTAAGGTGCGTTGAAGGCATATTCCTTCCCGTTGCAATTAGGTGTTGAGACGGAACTTTTGTCATACCAGAAATAACTAATAATTATTTATTTCTCCCGTTTTATCTTGAATTTCTCTTTTACTTTCGAGTTTGTGATTATAATACTAATGTGATTTATGATTTTATTGTAAAGCTCCAGTAATATTTTTCATATGATCAAAATATTGTCTATATTATGTGCAATATTTGTCAGAGGTGTGTCCATATTTTGTGAGCTATTTTTACATTGCTATTATATTCTATATAAAACTGCGAAATCTAAATATAGTGAGATATCGGCAGAGACGTGGAATAAGAATAGGTATGGGTAGATCGAATCTATCGAGAAGAGCCCAGCAAGAATGCAGCAGGTTATTCACGTTACAAATACAGCTTTCAAGTTATATCGTATGACGTTTATTGAACATGAATAGTAGTTTATCACCGCTCCACGCGGTGCATGACGTATTTAACAACTCATATTTGCCTTGGTATTAATCCGATCTGAAGCTCTTTGGATTTACACGACGATCGCGCTTAAGGGATTAACGCGTAAAGCCACGCGAAACGTCGGCTCGTAGTGAGCCATAGCGGTGAACTATATAAAAAAAGAGAAAAAGATAACAGGGTGCATGAACGGAAAGTAACGCGCACTCCAGCTTCTCTTGTCGACTAGGTTTAATCTCGGGGGTTCACGAAATCGGACGATGGGAGCGCGGACTCTCGAGCGCGCACAATGTACTGTCTACCTTCATCCTGCGTTACTACGATTATACGGGTTCCAGATAAAAATTATAACAGATGTTCGCACCCCGACTTTGTCACGAGACATACATATGCGCTAAATGTGTTTTCAAAAATTTCTCTCAATCGTAAAAAAAAATTTATTTTTTTTTTTTAAGTGAAGCGACAATGTTTTTCAATCAACTTTAAATTGAATATTCATATCACGATGCTCACAACCTGTTTCTGTATATTTCTAATTCAGAAATTAGTGTTTTTATAAATTAAATTTTATAATTGCATTAACATAGGTATTATATTCACAGGTTCTGACTACTTATTTCACACCTCGACGCGATCTTATTCCTTTATATTGTTAAAACAACGATTAAAAGCACTTTACATGAGTTTTGATAATTACGTATTATATATTTGTTCATACATGGTTTTGCAATTAGAGAGAGTATCTTTCGCAATTAGAAAGAGTAGATAGTTAAATTGCGCGTTACATATCAGTATTTTAAAAATGTAACAGTCCAATATGTAGAAAATTGCATTTTTTCGTTTCATATTGCCCTTCTAACCATGATATTACTTTTTCTGTTTTAGGTGAGTACCAATGTTACCAATCTATTTCAAGCATATCGTCCTATCAGGTTTCAAGTTTGATATATCGTTTCGATCCGTGCATATCCTGGAGGTAAGATTTATCTCGCTTTCTCTTACAATGTTTTACTAGATACGATTATGATTGTGATTCAATTCAACACATATGTAAGATGCGATTCTTGGATATCATATACGGTGAAGCTTTTCACCGTATATCTTGATAAATACGATATCCATTTTTACGCATTTAACATATCTTTCCGATACAATACATGACGCGATATACGGATGATATTGTGTTTACTTATCCGAGATGGTTATCCATCTCGGATAAGTAAACACAATATCCGCGTCGTTAAGGTGGGTTCCCTCGTCGTGTGATTATGCTTCACACGTCTCTTCCTTCCCTCGTTCATCTACGCAGCAGAACGGAACATATAGATGTATAAATCAAGCAAGGCGCGTTGATAGAAGCAATAAGAACTCAAGGAATGGGAATGACAAAGAGAAAGGGGAAAAAAGTTCGAGGTGAAAGGAATTTCGCGGGGTGAAGAAAAATCGGGGGGAAAAGCGGGATGGAACAAAAATGTACGTGCACACGCGGGTGCGCGGATATAGGAGAAGAGGAAGCTGATGGAAGAGGGAAGAATTGACGGGAAAAACAGACTTATATTGCACCATGTGTAGTTCCGACGTTAGCCGAGATTATAATATATAAGATAATTCGGACGTAGGCTAAGGCCGGCAAAAGAGTGAACAGGGACGAAGAGAAGAGTCCAGTGGGCGAGTCAAACAACGGCTGCCAAATTAATGGCACCTCCTGTCCCACATTTCTCGATTTCTCTCGACTCCGAGGCTCTTTCTCTCTCTCTCTCGGTCTCTCTTCTCTTATTCTAGCCTCTCTCTTTTGCCTCAGATTCATCATCTGTCCTCGTTTAATGTTAAAGAAGGACAGATGACGAATCTGAGACATCGGAGGCATCCGAGCGACGTTTCCGAACGCAGCCATAGTGTTAATTGACACTCTATAGATATACCTACACTATAGATAACAATGCGCAACACGATGTTTGTTGTCTCTCGTGCCAAAGTGTTTGATGGTAGAGATATGCAGTGTAGAGAAGAAGACTTGACTCTCACCTTTCCGAAGCAAACCGAAAACCGCGATCATGACGGTGGTTGCTGCTATTAAAACTTGTCATGATGTAAAGCGTGTACTTGCACTGGTGTACATGCCACCGCTTTTAATTGGTACATAAATCGCGCGGTCTCAAAAGCAACCTTCTGAGCGCGAGTCGGTGCACATAGTCGTTAATTTGTTAATAAACTTGCACGGACGAAAGACTGAGCGAATCGAATGTTAACTAATTGCGGTTATTAGTGCATCGGGCATAATATCCTGGTACGCAGCCTTCTCAGCAGCATGCTTAATAATCGTCTTGTCAAGCGCTACAGAATGGCGCAAAGAATACCTTCGGTTAATGTATAGGCGTAGGAATTGCTTCTTGCATCAATCACGAATTTTATTTCATTAATGATATAATTGCAAATTGTGTGGTATCGCTCGTAATAATAAGTGATTACAACATTATCTAAATTGGGAACAGGTCGCGATTTTGACTAAACAATTACATAATCACATTATTTGCAAATAATTGCGTGTAAAACGAGAGCCGCGCTTCTGTGATAAATATTTATTTACATTTTATATTAGAAAAATCTTCCAAAGTCGAATTATGGGATGCTCCCGCGACATTTTATTTGCTACACCGTTTATTTTGTATTGCATCGTTATGCACTGTACGCACTAACAAGTTGTAAGTTAATACTTAATCTTGACGCATGGCTGGTTTGTTGTAAAAAAAATTTGTATTTTACGCTCCCTCGATGTATTGCCTTCCGAATGGATGCCCGATGAAGCAAGAGCGCATGAGACTCGCACGATCGGTTAGTTATTGCCGGATTCGAACTATAAATATACATGGCCGTTAACGCATTTATAAATTTTCAAAAGAGCAAAGGGAGAGAATCCGTGGAATCGTTTTATTGAGATTTAATTAATGAGCGCTATTATTACTTGGCATATAGCCCCAACTATAACCGATCGGACCTTTCATTATCGTTCGAATTTTTTACATTATTAAAATCATCGTGTCATATTGGCAAATGGCGCGAAATCCGCGCGGACCAGCGTGCTGGCGACTTGCTGTCCCGGGAAAAAATTTTTACTTTATGTGCGCTCTGCTACCTTCTAAAAGTCTGAAAGTATTTATCGAAGATGCATGGGCCACGAGTGCACGTGGCCTACATAGTAGGGCAGTAGGTACCGATATGGTTGGTATACATTATCCTATGTATTCCCGTATCTACAATATGTAACTTATCCTCTCCCCCTATCTCCTCTCTCTGTCTTACTCGCAACATGCATGCACGTGTTCGAATTCACGAACACACGTGCAGCTGAGTCCGCGAATGCCCGTCCACGAGCATACCGTAGTGCATTATATACCGTACTCGAGAAGTTCGGAGACCATAAAGAAAGATTCATGACGACGATCGGTCCATTATCAAGCACGGCGGGTAAAGTTAGAGTTTTCGTTATGGTGAGACATGGCTGGACACTATTTTTCCTCTGTTAGTCTTTCGAGTGAAGAAACATCTATAATTACGGTGATCCCGATAAAACAAACGCAGAAATTAAATTACGTTAAAAAATATGGGAAATATGGTACGATATGATTCAGCGAGAATTATTGTTGCAACGCGTTACAACATTATCGAATATTGTCCCACATATATGTAGGAATATTGCTGCGTTAATAAAGGAAAATTATTTTGTTTTATTTTCTCGTTATGACACAATGTATAATTAAGTGAATGCATAATTGATAGAACATTTTAATTTGTTTATTCGGTTCCGAGGTTTATCCCGTAAACGGAAGCGCTATACGTTGCGGCAGTGTAATCGCTGGCATTCGATTGGTATCGCACATTTCTCGAAACAGTTTAACCTGTTCTCTCAGCGAAGAAACGGATTCCGCAGTACGAACCTCAAACACCCGATACACGATTTAGCGAAGCGATACTGTGCGCGAAGCGATAGCTCCAACATCGTAGACCGTACAGGAAGGGCAGGAAGGATGGGCCGATGTTTCACACTCCATCTCCTGCCACTCCTGGATCGTCTGTTCCTGCCTCTGGCGGCCAACCGGTGTTGGATTCTCGGTACTCGCTCCGCTCTTTTTATTTCCTTTAACCTTATTCCGCCTCTTCACCCCCGTGGCCGCGCCACGCCACCGCGAGATCATTTCCCGGCAAAATAATTTATACCCACTCACCGAATGCACCGGCAAGGGAACTTATCGAGCGACCTTCGAACAGTTATCCAGGGGAGTTGCACGATGTTGACGAAGGGTCTGTACGTCCGTAATGCGCCAGAGGCTACGATCAGTTCAAGTTACTGACGCAAAAACGTGACTTGATGACGAAAGATTGCAAAAAGGTACCTTACAAATAATGTTTATGCACATTTCTGATATAGTACCTAATTGTATATTTTTGAAATTTGTTTAATTAATTATAAACTTTCGTTAAAAGAGTACGATTGTGGAGAACGATTGTGGAGGACGCTTCGTCACTATTTTTTTTTAATGGTGAAATTCAATAGTGTACCAATAGGAATTAAATCGCGCTCGCGTGTGAAAGTTTCGGTCTCAGCGTGCGAGAAGTGCAAACAAAAAGTTTTAAATCGCTCAAACGTGATCGCGGTGGAGAAGTACAACAGCGAAGAACGAATCTTGCTTGAGAGTTCCAGGTGTCGTTGGAACGGGGGAAGGTGGAGAAGTGTAAACGATCAAAGAGTAACGCGTCACGAACGACACCTGCGGAATTTCCTACGGTTTGACTTCTGTGGATTAGTAAGGAACAAAGTCACTTCGGAGAAGAAGACGGTTACCTGGCCTTCGGTAATAAGATAGTATGTTTTTGCCACAACCCTGAGAAATACGGGGGCACGGAAACAAATTGGATAATTGAAAAAGCATTTGGTTCATAACTTTATGAAAACTTTATTCATTCGCGACCAGCAAGTGCCGCAGTCCATGACTTATCTAGGAATGAGTTTATTCGCGAGCCAACTTTCTTTCGAAATCAGATCGGGCCGCGTTGAATTGAGGGAATGAACACGATGGAATATCAAACGAGATTATATAATATATAAGCGCGGTATTTGACATTTCTTATATAACAGTTCGAGGATACGAGGAATATGTCATAAATATTTTGATTAATTTATTCTTCTCTCATATGATGTATAGTATATTATGTTGTATCGCCTTGACGTGATATTTTCTCGGGGTCGTCCTTGATGATATTCCGAGCCGTACGCCGGAATGCAACGACAAGTTGGTACAATTAAAAAATACAAGGGAGTCTTTCGCAAGATCTCGCCTTCGTTCCTTCTCATTAACGGCGCGAACAATGAAGTATGCTGCAACCTGCAATAAACACTTCTGAAATTGGTTATTTTCCTAGGCGCCCTGACGACGGTAATTGTACGTCAACCGCAGAGATTACCATCGTTATACGATTGCTCTTTGTTTTCGTACTGCTTGTGGCCTCCTATGTTCTTCTTTTATTCTTCCACCTTTTGTCTTCGTGCGCTCTTTTATCACAGTTCTGGACGATTCGCGTGGAGAAATCGTTTCGGTAATTTCTCGCGATTTTTCGCGCTCCAATTGTCAGAGGCGTAATCGACGATGATGTTCGATCGAAAAGACCATGACCCTAATTGACTTGGACGATCCGGCTTTCGATTGGTAAAATAGCGGTACATCGAAGTTGCACATCGTACTTCGCCCGGTGCAGCTTTAATGCGTTCCAAATGTTCGGCTTAATCCTTTACACGCGGTGTTATTCAGGCGAGCATTTCGTCTTGCCGTGTATTTGTAATGCACTTGGATTAATTGCATCGGATATATGAAATACGGCACGGTGAATGCAGCATCGTCGGATATAGCTCAGATTGAATCGCTGAATGGGAACGAATAAATAAAACTTGCGTTTCAATAATCGGTATTGTCGTTCGGGACGAATCGTTTTGTAAAACATGTTTATGGACGATAACGTTATAGACTAAATCTTTAAGTAAAACTCGATGCAATTCATCCCTTCACTTTGTATTCTTTATTTTTCTCAATTTATTTGTTCTTTTTTCACTGAAGGAAGTATTACGGATAAACATAACGAAGGATAAAGGAATAATTTATTTTCAGAATAAAATATCTTAAACAAATAAAAATTTCTGTAAGTTATTCAGAGTTTTAGAGTTTGACAATTAACGGAAGTAGGAGTATTGGATATAATAGATTATTTATATACGTTCAAAAAGTTTGTGCCTTGCTTTAAAATTGTTTGACATGTCGCTGTCGTGTGCATTTTTAAGAGGCAATTACAGCGTAAAGCGGCTTGACTGAAAATATAAACAGGATAATTCTCCATCACTGGTATTTTTCCAAAAGGAAATTATCCGTTCATAATAGATGGCATTGGCCATTAAGAAATGCAGCTTTGAAACAGACAGGCGTGTGTTTTTAGGTACAGACGATCGTCCGGTGGCTGACAGCTGTGCCGTAATAAAACACTACGTAGATGTAAAAATTAGTAGGAATTATTCATGTACTCGTAATAGTAATAATGAGTCCTCCTCGAGTTAAAACCGCGGTCGTATTTTCGCCAATAGTAATAATAATCCTCCTCCGCAGTTTACGATTCTCCTTCGTCGCCATGCTGCCGTCAACAGCGATGACTACTTTTACATTGGTCACGCTGTAATTAATTAGAAGAACAGCGTAAAAATCCATCCGGTATTCATTCGCAACAAAGTAGGTACGAGTGCGGAGCTCGTAGAATCATTTATGATATTCTTCCAAAAGAATCATAACTAACCCATCTTTCGTAAAAGAACCGGTGATATGACTTGCGATTATCGAGCAGAATGCACCCGTCGAGCTTGCGACACGTAATATAGCGGCTGTGATTACCTTTTCCTTCCTTTGTTGCGTTCTAATTGAAAAAAACGTACTTATTGCAAGAGAAAAACAAAACTTGCGTCAGAGAGAGAGAAAAAGAGAGGGAGTATGTGTTGTGAAATTCCTCCGAGTTCCGCCAGAGATTCGTTATGCCGTTGTAAGGTTAATGAATGAAGGATATAACGACGTAATGGATATATTCATTGTGTGTTATTAAATTCCGTCGTCGTCTTTGTGCATCGGCGAGGCAGCTTTCGCACGCTTCCTCCCTCCAAGTATAAGAACTCACCGACAATAATATATGCATTATCGGAGCGTTGGACACGGTTATCACGCGATACCGATTTCTCATTCACCATCGAGCCAACGCATTGCACCGCGCCGCGCCGCATCGAGCCGAGCCGACTCGCGGTTACAACGAACGCGAGACGATAAATCGAGCCCGCGCGTTCGCGCCGAAGGACGCACGAGCGATTCATTAACGGACCTTGTAAAAATCAGGAAGCTACCCTCGGCTCATTTGCAAAGCATCACGGCTTTCCCCGCAGCGGGCGCACAGCCGTCCTCCTCGCGGATCATTTGCCTCTCCCGCGCGAAGGATTTCTCGCTTTGACTTCGTCTTACGCGTCTCCCGCACCGTGAGTAGGCGACGGAGGAAGAAGGAACGCCTCGTGAAGGCCCAAACAAAACGACTCCGAGTGAGTAGGGTGGGTGCAGGTAGGGGGACTCATCAGTTAATGGAGGCCGCAATTAATAACGCCGGAGTCGTTTATCACTCCGATCCGCGACTTATCCTCGCGTACCTCGCAAGCTGGCCAGGCGGGGGTTCTCTCGCTCTAACCTTCTGTCCCCGCTTATTTCATCCTCCCTCCAACGATACGCTTCCCAAAGTGAACCCCGAAGACGGCCGCTTTCACGGAAGCGCTGTGTATATCGCACTGGCAATATCTTCGATACCTTTGAATAAGTTTCCGTAATACGCATCCGGCATATGCGGTAATAAAGTGTCTCACCCTGTCGAAGGGAGCAGGTATACATATACGTAACTGGTTATGGAAAGGATGAGAAAGAGATTGATATAGCTGGGAGGATAACTTGGGAGCGAAGCGATGATGCAGAATCGCAGGTAGTCGGATTCCACATGCGTATCGAACGGAAAAATATGATCTGCGAAAATGAAAATGCTTTCGTAACTTACAAGGGAACTGTCTCATATCGATTTTGATGTATGGACATTTGGATATGTTATAGATTATCAAAAAATATCGAAACTATGCCTTTCGACGATTATCTGTGTTCGGATCTATTATTAGAATGCCTGTCATTAGAAAGCATTGTCATAAAAAATATTTGACCCGTTTCTTTTTTATGTGCTTATCTTAAGATTCAGAGGTTGAAATATTCTTTGGGATAAATTAAAAAATGTAACATTTTTGAAAAATGTAAATACACCGTTATAAAGAATATAAAATATCATAAAACTTTTGTGTGACACATTTTTTTATTACCTCGTAGCTCATAGTTTCTAAGATATTCGCTGAAAATGAAAATATCCGTTATTTTCGAGGGATTGTTTTACTCCCTAAACCTTTTAAGATGTGTATATAAAAAAAATATGGGTTTATAATATTTTTTTAATACTCTACATTTTTTTAATTACGCCTATCTCAATCACGTCGACGTGTTTTAGATAGATGTGTTTTATTTTTTATGGAATTTCGACAACTCCCTTGTTAGTGAACAAGAGTATATTTATTCTATAACATCGACAAGAATAATGAACTTTGAATCGCGAAAGTATTTACTCGTGCATCCGTTCACATTAATTTTCGTCGAGCGCGCTCGCTTTGTGTGTGTGATCTTTGTTATTAAATATTAATACATTCTATAGAATTTGCTACGTAGTTACAACGCGTTGTACAGTTCTCTGATGCCTAGATTGCTGCATATGTGTGTACGAGATTTTAACATACTACATACCACATCGGACGCGTCAATTTATCCAGTATTTTTCGTCCCTCTCTTTCGAGAGAGAGAGAGAGAGAGAATATATTAAATATTTTTTACTGATTTTATTATATTATATTAAACTACGAGATGTGACGGCGTCAAACGAGAGCGCATAAAATTGTCGCTCAATGGGATTCTTTTCCGGCATGTTACTCTATTTGTTTTTAAATATCAAATATTTCTAGAGATTTTATTATGCCGTGTTGAACTACGTTATATTGCAGCACTGCTAAAGATTTAATATCGCGATTGAATGGACTTTTTACCCTGCGTGCTTGTCGTTATTTACTTTATAATATTTAATATTTGCTGCTGATTTTATTGTGCCGTACACAAAACCATACAACTTTTGATTTAGACGTCGTTGTTAGACGAGAAAATTCAATTACATATAATTGCAATAAGAAACAATGTATATATAATACGCTAATTGTTATTAGAGACAAACGTATATTTCTACATTACATTCAAATGACACCGTCGCTGGTATGATACGAAGTACAGAAGCTCATCTATACGGTGATTTTGAAGACATCTTTCTAAAGATCTTTTGAAACGTTTCGTAATATCCGGATTGCCAGTGAAATGGACGGTTAAGAGCATCAAAACGGCTTGCTTTTCTGGAGAGTGCACTCGGCGGTATGAATCCTATCGGAAAGAGTTGGAGGATAGAGGATAGGAAAGAGAGAAAAATATCGATACAGAGGAAGACAGAAAGTATCAAGCAGGTTTCAAGAAGCGAGGAAGAAACGCGGACGAGGAAGAAACGCGGAGGAGGGATCAAGCTCTTTGCTAATTAAGCGATCACGTTGATTCGTAACAGAACCAAGCACCGCATTTGCATAGCCCAGCCGTTGTTTTGCTCGCTGTTTCATAATGGTCGAATAAAACGACCGGTTCGTATCAATGATTCCGCGAGCGAACCAAATTCGGCGGCTTCAAACGATCGTTTTCTCGCAAGAGAAAGTATCATCCTTGTAGAAACGAAGAATTTCGCGGTGAAGAGGTGCTGAGAAATTATCTTCTCTGAGTCTGGCGTGCCACATTGCACTTAGTACGCGGTGGCTTGTAAACCAATCATATAAATTAATGGTTATTACTAGAACATTACGTCGGGGAGTATATCGGGCGTTTGAGAAAGGAGAAGAGGGTTACGATGTAGCTGAAATCGGTCATGCTGTTCCGAGGTCACGAGACGAGTTCGTAGATGCACTCAGGAGGGTGCTGCTAAGAGTGCGTATATGGGCAACGGCGACGTGCGTTCTGTAATGCACAACGGTGATATTGATTAAGAGCCCCGAGTTTTTGGATGTACGAGCTGAGTGCTTTCGCATGATGAAGAGTGTTGTTGCGTAGGTGTGGGTTGGCTGGTTGGTTTTGGCTGAAGAAGTACATTCCGTGATCCCGCACGGTCGCGACGTGCGTTGCTTCCAAGTGTACGTTTCTTCGATGGCACGTACATATGTTATGATGCTTGCTGAATTATTACGGAGACGATCTCTGAATTTAATGTCAGCAAACAATTTATCATCGCATTTCAGAGATATCAGTATTGTAACTGACTTTTTTTGAAAATATTGTTATATCACTCACGAATTATATTAGCAAAGTTAAATTAATTTATAAAAAGAATGTATACATTACTGGGACGTCTGTTGCGCTCGAAAGTCCATAGCTCGAAAGATTATTTTGTGTGTGTGATTCAATAATCTGCATTTATAAGAACACGTCGTATTAATTTTCTTATTCGGTCTTTGTAACTGTCGAAACAGATTTAACAGAAGAGCTTGAAACTTTTTTTTAGTAAAATCTTCCAATTATGCAGAATCTACACTCGTGATCGTCACGATAAGAATCGAATTGATCTACGTTCCTTAGCTTGAGCTAGAATTCGCGCAACTGCCATTCCGCAAGTGACGTTAAATCGAATCAGAAAGTTTCGACCCGTTTTCCCCTCAGGATACAGAACTATCACCTTTACTTACACCTTGGCGTGAACTTTGATCGTCGCGTCGTCGTCGTTTTCGTCTCTTCCATGTATCAATGTGTATCGAATGCAGACTCGTCCGGATAGGAGTTCGCGTAGGAGTATGCCCGTATCGCACTAGCGATTGGAGATTGCGTCTCTTGACCAATCAAAAAGAAAGTGCTGGCCAACAGGTCCTTTCTGATTGGTTAAAAGACTAATGCCGGCATCGGCGTTAAGTCGTACCGCTCCTAAAGTTCTCCGATCGATGTCACCTAAATTTTACTCGCGAACTTTTCCTAAGTTTATGCACGCGCTAAATTAATCGAATGGTCACGATTTAATTACCAATTAGTTACGTTACACGGTGCTAACGCGAAAAAACTTTAATAATAGCCCGTAGATCCTTTCCCGTTTCTTTCTCCTGAATTCAGGCTCGCCCTTCTCGTCGGCTAACTTTTTACCGGCGTTTATTTCCTCTTCGTCAGCCTGCG
The DNA here is from genome assembly GCF_001594055.1 of Mycetomoellerius zeteki. NCBI lineage: Eukaryota > Metazoa > Arthropoda > Insecta > Hymenoptera > Formicidae > Mycetomoellerius > Mycetomoellerius zeteki. The sequence goes on along the minus strand of NW_017257588.1, from coordinate 159,726 downwards.
GCGTTCCGTTTTCACGCATCTCGATCCGTCTCTTTTTCTCTTGCTCGAGAAACGACGATCGCTGTTACCTTCCTCTCCGCCTTTCTCACATATTAAGACATAAAATCGATAAGTTTTTATATCGGTTACTTAACTCGCTTCGAGACGAGGAGATGGTGCAACAGAAGCACATATTTACATCCTCGCTCGGAACCTTATTTCTCGGTTTGACGTCAGGCATCGATGATCAGAAAGAACGACGATCGAGGAACTGGTTCTTGGAACAGTGCGTGTTATCCACGCCCGCGTGTGCGATTTACGATTCGAAAGCCCGTTTCGTCGTTATTGATGAGAAAGTATACAGGCGGAAATACAAGAGACATTCAAGTACGTTGTGTGTCTCAAAGTTCTTTTTTGAGTATATCTTCGGGTAGTCTATGCACGTTTGATATAATGCATTCGATTCTTTTGATAGGACACGATATCATTTTCTTACTTCAAAAGTGATACAACTCAAAAAATGTAATTTTCGAGTTATTACCATGAATAAATAAGTTAAAAATTATTATTCTATCAATCATCAAAATTAAATTAACTTCACAGTCTATCCGCCAAACTTGTGACGTTTTTAAGGTTTTCAAAGAGATCGTAATATCTTTGACAAGACTGATACATTTTGTGTTATTTTTGTAAATAAAAAGGAGAGTCTTGTATAGAGCATTTAAAATTAATACAGTTTTGGTAACCAAGTTTGAAGAAAAAATGGTTTTATTTTCAATTTAGTTATTTTAACTGATAAAGGTAAATATAAATTGTTGATGATATTTTAAGCTATGTCACTTTTGGATGAATTATTCTGAATTTTTATAATTTTGTATCAAAATCGTTATAACTAAAAAAATGCGGTTTTTAAGGGTTGTGGAATGAATTTAATATTTGATCATATTTTATAAAAGTATATTCTTTTTGACAATATAATTGGATTAGTTCATAATTTTCTATATTAAGTTGAAAAATAATAATTTTTCCTTTTTTTAAAAACAATTTTTTTAATTGTGTCACATTTTAAAATAAGGGAAAGTTACGGTACCACGAATTATAATATACAATGAGATTTACAGTTCATACTTTCGGTAATACATACAAATAATTTTCTCCTTTTATTACATTATATTTAATATTTCATTGCGTGATTTCGAAATCTTTATACATAAGTACCATCAAGTATTAGGAGAAAGGCAGGAACGTTAACGTTTTAAGAAGAGTACTTTGCTTTTCCTGCGAAGATAGAAGAGCCCTCGACAAATTTTGTACAGGGGCCATTCGTTCTCGTTAAGAACCGAAAATCGGAATTTTTTTCTCTTCGGCCTGAGTGTCATTATTGTCTTCTTCATCGATAATGTCGAGGGACACTCGACAATCGCTAATAAGTAAGTCCGTCTTTCTCTCTCATGTTTATTCTCCCTTTCGTCATTCCTTTTGTTCTTATTATCGAGTTTCTTATATTCGCGAGTCCGTAGTGAGAAGATATCGATCGATTATTTTATCGTTTTGCTGATCCTCTTACTATCGAAGCGATATACGTGAACAAAGGAAAGAAAAAGAGGAAAACGGAAGAGAATAAGTGCGAATGCAACGGTTTTATCCTCATATCTTTGGCCTATGCTTCTGCTTTATTTTATGGGCGGGTAGAAAGATTAAAAAGAAAAAGACAGTGGAATGAGTGAGCAGGAACAGAGCCAGGTAAAGGAAGAACGTGAATGGAGAAATGCTAAAAGGAAGAAGAAGCGCAGGAAAGAGAGAAGGAGGGATCGGCTTTCATGCCAAGCCGCAGTAAATTTGCGCGGTCGCGACGTAGAAGCGGCCGATTTCTTCTGCACCTCACCCTTAATCTGCACATCTGACTACTTAAATTGGCTTGAGCAAAGCTAATCTTGACGGCGTTATCAATTAGCCGCGTCGCAGATAACGTGCCGGAGGCCTCGAGCGGGCGTTTATCGTATTTTTAACCATCGAAAGTTGGCCGCGGATCTTTTACGGAAGGCTTGGAGTGACTAAGTGAATTTATACGAGCATTTGTTTTTTTCTTAATAATCTCAAAAGCATCCTACTATTAAATAGATTAAAATTTCTTTTTATAGATATATTTGTTGACTTAAAGTTTGTATATTATCGAATTAAAATTCAGTTATTAAATTATCATCATGCATCTGATCTTATCTCTTCGTCTCGCATTGATGTATTTAAATAGGAACGTGTACAAACTTATTGGAAATAAATTTTCATACTGATCGAGCAGCATACTTGAATCGCAACCTGGCGATTTTCGCTTGTTCATGCAAGGGCTTGTAATAATCAAATTTGAACTGACTCAACGTAGGCGCGCTGTAAGTTTTATCAAGATGTGATTCAACGTTGCGTATTCATGCGAGAGTGAGGGATGCAGGGGAAAGAGGGCTCAGGAAGTCGTTACGTATACGAATGAATCCGGTAATGTACTCCGATCTCGATAGCGACTCGTGTACATCGCTAGGCCGGTTCGCTCTCCGACGGTATCTCGCGCAGCACCGCGGCTCGTGGTACCACTGGGATAAGATACTACCGTGGGCCGAAGCCGAAGAGCAGTGGTTAGCCTCGCTCAGTTACTTCGCGGAGCGCGAGTGAACGTAATAAATATATTCTTATCTATCCGCCAAAAAGTTCAGCTGAGCCGCTAATTAAAGGTATAACCTTCATCTCCCCCATCGTCCCTTACCTCTTCTGGCCACCACGGAATTCTCAAGTTGCTGCGATATGGAGAAAACAGAAAGAGAGAGAGAGAGAGAGAGAGAGAGAGAAAGACAGAGAAAGAAAATAGTGCGAGAACAGAGTAAAATTGGCGTGGCATTTAACTCGACCCCGGAATTTATTATGAGGCAACGGAATGTTTCGTTAACACCCGGCGGCGTACGATGTCGTTGCCATTCTTTTCCGGAGAGAATTTTGTCCTGGCTAGACTTTTTATATCTCGAAACAGCATTTCTTTCTCTCTGCTCCTAGCACAATTTGCGTCGCCCAACCGGTACCGTTTTCTCAGAGCTGGCGTAATAACGCCGAACGACCTGTATTAATTTCAGCACGCGTAACATTCGACCGACTTACATTACGTCCGGTATATAAACGATTACTGCTATATTAATTACTATGTCGCATACGAAGAGGATTTAACGGAGCCGAGGGCATAATTAATATGAATTCTATTCCCGACTAAATGATAAGTTCTTTTCCTACTATTCGCATAAAATCAAATATATATTTTGTTCTGTCGTGTTTCTCTAATCGTATTACCGTATTAATAGAGGAGATCGGGATTTGGCACAGTTATCACAATTTCGACATTAAACTTTTCAAACAGTTATTATAATTAAAATGTACTAATGTGATAGAAAGAATCTTCTCATGAAGTGCTGAAAAATTTACTTGTTTTTCTTGAATCAGATTTTTCTTTTTTTGTTATAATATCTACTTGTTTAATTGAAATAAAACTTAGGAAAGAGTACCTTTGTTATAAAAGAGATATTTTGCAGTAACTTTCCATGTTTCTTTCGCCATAAATACATAAACGGAACGAAATGCCAACTTGCCTCTTGTGCCAACGAATCCCAGTCTCTCCTAAGATTTTCGTGTTAAATATTTGATTCATTACAATTGTTCCTGTTACTCGAAATTCGTGACTGATGCATTTAATTTATGAATACTTTTAAATGCATTTCTAGGTTAAAAGGAATGCGACTATATACATTGCCGAGACTATAGAATCTAACCGTAACAGTTTTGCGGTAAGCATAGTCGTAACTCTATTCAAACTGCAGTTGTGTACTGGGCTAGAGAGAACAACCCTCAGAGACTTATCGTACTTGAAAACTGACACTAATTAACCCCACGAGACTATGTAGGCCGCCGTAGTTAAACTATCTACGAGCGAAAATTATGTCGCGCACGCTCGAAGTTACCTGTCCATCATGTATGCATTCTCGAGAGTCAAAAATTAATTTACTGTTAACTTATCTGCAAAGCAATTACATAATCGATTGCGAGTCCTTTTGAGCGATTGCTGCAATGTAATGAAATATCATCAAAACTCAATACAGAAACATTTATATTTTATTATCGCAGTATTAAAGCTTTAAATTATTAAAATGTTAATACTGAACATTGAAGAACAAAAACTTTAATATTACATTGTAACGTGAAAAATAAATGTGACAAAAAATGTATGTTGTAACGTTAGCTATAATTAAACACTGGGAATATATAATTTATTTGATGGAATATGTGCACGGTATGTCGGTGCTTTATTTGTTCTTCTTGAAAATTCATTATTTTAGGATTGCACTGCGCAAATCGGAAAATTAATTAAAGATCACACATGGGATCTTTAATTAATAAAGACTATGCGTCCGTGTTTTTCTCTGGAAGGTATTTGCGTCGGATTTTATACACGAAAAATTCTGTTTGCGGAAAATTCTGAGACTTAAGATAGCTTTTGAGTTATTGATAATGGAGGACTTTCAACAAATTGATTTTCACATTAGAAAAAATATATATTAAAACATATTTAAAAATGCTGATTTAGGTTGGCTAAATTGGCTTTTTATCAAATGTTTAATTACTGGTGTAGGTTAATTATTATGCTTGAAGGTAAAATTGAAAGAAAGATACGCCGTGTTGCGAAGTTGATCGAAGAATTTACAAATGGAAGACAGAAAGGAGAAACCGTAGTTTCAAGACTCCTATATATATATATATACATATATATTCCTTGAAATTGGAAGTGGCATGGGCTGAGTTGAGTGATCTACGAGCACTCGACACGCTTCGGGGCAACAAATGCGCTTCTCTACGATTTCACGGCGGGTGGTACGTCGTATTGGTGACAGCTTGCCTTTCCGTTTGCTCTTTACACGATCGCGGAACATCCATGAACGTTATCACGCCCGGTTTCAAACCGTAGTCGCGAGTTTGCGGTCTTATGCATGATTGACATATAAAATAGAATTATCGTTTAATCAATTGATTTTTTATATTAGCATATTTTTGTTATTAACATGTTTTAAATTCTGCTTTCATTATCAATGTGTTTAATTAAAAAATATTTGTTAATTATAATTGTGATAGAGAAACAGTATGTATATAAAATGGTACATGATCATTATTCCTTCTTATAAAATATTTCTGTTCATAGAGATAGGGGTAGAGATTGCAATAAAGATTTATCCTTTAAGATATTTTGGAATATTTTTTGCGTGGCTGAAATAAAAAAGTCTTTGGAATCAGTAATATATCTATGCCATTGAACTTTCAGTGGTTTGAATAAATGCCATTGGCCCAATGAATTCCGCTTTAACTGGCGAGATTCCGGCAATACTGTTATATCGTTTGAAATCTTTATGTCAGAATGCTTAATTGTGCGACCCGGCTTGCAGCATGGTTCGTGCACCACGAAACTGTATTTTCCCTCCGGCGGATATATCTTTAGTACTATTCAGTTCTGCAGCAAAGGGAGCAGAAAGGGCGTTGGTTCTGGATCTATAATCGCGTTGACAAATGGCGCCCCCGAAGCGATAAATTGTTCTCTAGTTTGTAGCTCCTAGCGTCGATTACACTATCGCAATAATTATAGCGTAGCATATATAACAAAAAGGATTTTATTAAACAGCTTGAGAATAAGAACTATCGGTTAAGCGTATACAATTCTTTTGAAATCTTACTATTCATCTCACATGCAATTCTTGTATAATATATGATTATAATTCACGTAACATACAAATACATAAAAATACGAAGAATAATACGATATCGTTTAATGTACATTCAAGAACGAGAAATAAAATGTACATTGACTTAAACACAACGAAAAGAAAGGGAATGAAATCATGTATATTATTATAGATTGCACGGTTTCTCACAAATTGAAAAATTTGTTATTCCAACTATTGCCTGTGCATTTCATTGTGTTTAAGGCTTTACAATTGCTAGATAGATTTCACGGAAAGAACAGTTCTACTGGCATATCTAAAAATTTAGCTAGACACAGATCTGAATATAATTTTGTTTGGATCATTAAATTAATTATGTAGGATGCTTAAACTGGTTGCTAAAACATTAAAACTTTTTGCAGTATTCATCAACACTTAAGTGTTCTACATAATTATTTTGTTGAACCATCAAAATAATAAATAGAGTTTTAAATACTGTAGTAAAACTGTTCTTTCCGTGTATAAGCGTTCTAAACGTTTCTACTGGAGCGTATTGGCAATTCATGCATACGAATAATACGTTATAAGTATTTTACACAGAAAACTAGAAAGTTTTCTCCTCTTGTAATTTAGCGCGAGTAGAACTTGAAAAACACATTTCGATGTTGATATTGCCAGATCTCATGCACGGCAGAACTTAAGGGCGGAACTCCTTCGTCAGTTAGTAGCGTGATGCAATGTCGTAAGGTTAATCGCTGATGCCAAAGATAAATGATGCACGTTTCTCTCTCTTTCTTGGCTCGCTCGTTTATCTTTACACACAGTTCCGAAATACCACCAGAGTTTGAAAAAACGTTTTTCTAATTAAAAAAAACGACAAAGCTGCGCGACGGGCAATGCGGTTCGTCGTTGACGTTTCACTGTACGACCATTTATTTCGATATGCGTAGCTTAAATATTTTACTACGTGTATTTCAAAATAGCTCGAAACAAGTTTACGACTTGATGTTTTTGTCGCTCGACAATCCTACCCAAGTTGTTTAACGAAATAAATGGATATTGTGGAGGACATAGTAATTTGGATTATCGTCTAAATTGCAATCTAAGCGTATAATAACGCAGCGACAAACATATTGTCACGTCGCACGCATATTTTTGTAACAAAATGTCCGAAATAGAAGAGGTAACTTTCCGCCATCTCATATCAATCCGCGTGATATTCGCGATGTAATTACTTTCTGCAAACGCGAAACCTCCAATGCCGCCGGCCCAATCTGTGTTTTCGGCCGACAACGCAGCTGCGAAGCTCGACGAAAATCCATTCGGAAAATTTATAATATAATAACGCAATTCCGCAACCTGCACACAGTACGCGGTTGGCCATTTATTGCCGTTTGAGAAGATCGCGAGCCGCGCCATCGACGGACATTAATTTTCCCGTCAGGCCGGTTCGATGCGGTTCGCTTATTTTCAGCTTTGAGACGAGCTCTCGCTAATTCATTAAAGCATTTACGGGAGCCTCAGGCACCGTGCCGCGTACCTGGAGTAAGCTGTCACTCTCAATTCACTTATAGTTGCATCCATCGTCGCGTACCAGCGCGATCTTTTACGTCTCCTGAATGGCATCTTCACACGTACCTACACGTGGTGTGCAACTGTGCAATGACTATGTCGCGTTTTTCGCGCCGCTCGTACGCGCGCGTAAATACTACGCGTACCTTTCGCTCGTTTTGCCGCCGCGTACCTACTCGCTTCTGCGTGCATTGCGCACATTACCATCCGTTTTTTGTTGCACACTTGAAACGCAACGTTGTAGACGCGCGTCTGTAATACGCTACACTATACTCGAATACTTGAATTAACGGAGAATAAAAAAGAGAAAGAGAAAAATTCGATTTCTGCGAGATTGAAAACAAATGAGAATTTCGATAAATAGGTAATACTAATTATATGTACGGAAAGAACAGTTTTGCTGAAGCATTCACATTTATTTTCTAAAACTTTTAGAGTGAATCTCACTCTAAAGAGCGAAATCTCATTTCTAGAGATCGAAAATTGAGCCACTCTTTTTCAAAACTGAAATCAATTTTCACTCTTTGGAATGAGATTTCACTCCAAAGAATTTAGAAAGTAAAATTTTAGCTTTGATACAAAATTGAAAATAATTTTGTTTGGATCATAGGATGTTCAAACTGGTTGTTAGAATGTTAAAATTTTTTGCAGCACTGTCATCAATGTTTAATATTCTAGATAATGATTTTGATGGTCCAATAAAATTGTTTTTAGATCTGTAGCTGGCTAAATTCTTAAATACTTTAGCAAAACTAGTATTTCCGTGTATCTAAAGTATAAATCGCAATTGAAAATTAAAGTAAAAATTCAGACTTCTCTGGAGATGAAAATGACGAAGTCTGTCTGTGCAGAAGTTATTGCGCCCGTCGCTCGTGCCTCTTCTTCTTCTTTACCTACTTACTTAGTATCTATTGTTAAAAGGAAATTGGTCTGGGACGCCCTGTAGAGGCACGCGATGTCGTTAGCTAGGTATTATCCTCGCGTGTGCACTTCTCTCGGACGTTTAAGCTTGGCTAACGGCCATTGTGTTCCACGTGAAATGCGCTCGGTCTCATTTACGTTTTCGAAGTAACCTCTCGGTGTATCACTGACCTTATAAGCGTCAATTCACCGGCTACCGTTTTACCATGTCACTGCCCCCTGAGTCCAACGGTACCCGAGCGAAATTTACTTCCGGCTTCTTGTCCGTTGATTTAATTACTCACCATTCACGCTGGTCGTTTAATCATCTGCGATGTAGCCGGCCGGCTCGAACGTGTCGAACGCATCCTGCGTCGGAAGTCCTTCGCCGGCCTCTCGTCGTTCAGGACGGGGAGCTATTAATCTCTGTAGCACGCCGACGAGCTCGAGGAAGCCCTTGCCGCTTCCGAGAAGTATCATTTATACCGGATCTCTCGAGGCCGCGATCGCGAACGTTATCGTGGAAGATGTTGCAAGGTTGCTGCAACAACAACGGGTTGCAGGTGCTATGAACGGTTACGACATCAACGAGGACACTCTTGAGCAACTTCGAGCGCGCGATGGCACTGTCTGCTTCATTAAGCAATGTGTTTCGCTTCTGTCGACCATAGCAAGGGAGGTTTTGAAAAAACGAAAGTGCTGCGAGTTCCTTGAACTTTTTGCGTCGTTTCCTACGTGACGCCTTGCTAATCAGTAAAAATACAGTGAACTCACCATGTTGCGATAAGTAAAAAATGCGGCGAAATAAGACATCGCTGATAAAGGTTTTATTGATATTCGCTATGCGAACGAACGAACTTTTGACAGATATGCGAGAAAAAATATATATGTAGGTGGACAACGAAGTCTCGCGAATAATTTGATTTACTTCCCGCGAGTTTGGCAACGCCCAGGAATAATATTTATTCGAAAAATGTTTTTTCCCAAGTCACGCGGGATCATCTGGCAAAATGTTCATTTAGTTTATATAATGCTAAAACAAATACTGTTAGATATATAGCATTTGTCCGAAATATACTACGTTCAGTGTAAAAATAGAATAAACATATAGTATTGTTAGTCTTCGACCAGTGTTTTGCTGAACTAAAACATTTAGCAGCTGTTCTCCAAACCATCGAATAATCGAACGTTATAAAGTAAAATGCAATTACTCGCCTTATGGTCATAGAATTATCGATTGACAACATTATTGACTTTCTTTGGCAAGATAATCTCAAATGACTCGAGTCGCAGAAACGGCATTGTCATTGCCATCGTAACTCTATTAACGTCACGCTAAGCGAGATATAGTGGAGTCTAAAAAACACGTGCCCCGCTTAGTTCCCCGGTACGTGTGCGCAAGTTGCAGCCATGAAAAAAGACGGAACTCGTGAGAGGAACCCGACGAGGCGAGGAGGGATCGAGGGTTAGAACCGTGGGGTAAGAAGGGCGGAAAGAAAGCGTGGACACGGTCGACGGTGGTCAGCGAACGGGGTAGACCCACGACTATTAGTCACCTACCCTCTTCCCCTTCGGCCTCCCTTGCTTCCGGCTTCCGCTGCAATCACTACGTAACTCACCCCCTTGCCTTTCCATACTGGGTCTCTCTCTCTCTCTCTCTCTCTCTCTCTCTCTCTCTCTCTCTCTCTCTCTCTCTCCATCCTCCTCCTCTCTGGCACTCGATCGTCTCCTCACCCCCTACGTGAGCCGATATAGCACCCCGCCCTTATCTCGTCGCGCTGCCGATCGCTCTTGCGCGAGGGATGGTTCGATTACTCTTGCACGACGCTTACTATCTTATTCTCGAGCCGTTTCTCTTTTTACCGCCTCGTCATTTCTTACAGAAACGGCCCATCGATCCCACCCACGGTTACGTCCTCTTCTTGCTCGGCGTGCTATCGCTGCCGCGTATATCTTCTCTAATGCCGGGTGATAATACGATTGGCCAAGTGTGCGAGAGATATCGCACCACCATCGTTGCTAAATTATTAGTAATACCTGTATGCATACAGTGTAACGTTGCGATAAAGTATGAGGTATTGCGCTGACGTAATTCGCTGATGTTACAGCCGTGGCATTAATATGGCTTTCATATGTAATAAAATAAAATAGAAAATAACACAATTAAATATTTCCGATAGGTTTGTTGAGATTAACGAAAGAAACATTAATGTGCCGTTATAAAAATGATAATTACGCTCTTGAAGTTATAAAATTATAAAGTAAAGGATTATCGATAATACAGTGAAGGAGACTTGTATTAATAACGATATAATAGAATTTATTTTGAGCTTATAACGAAACCGAATACACACCACCATTAAAATGACTTCGAAACTTTATCCTACTCTCTCTGTTACCGCGAAGGAAACGCAATTGTGGCAATTTCTTCAACGTGCTCTCACATTACGCCATTATACGAAGTATCCCGAGCGGTGTGCAAGCGCGACTTAATTTTTCACCGCTCAGCGTGACCCGCCGGATGCCGGCGAATGGCTCGCACAAAGTTAGGATAGAACACAACCCCAACGTATTTGCGCGGTAGCTCTCGTTGTTGATGGTGGATGGAGGTTGCGGTTCGTGTTTTCGAAAGAATATTCGCTCTGGCCGTGGCGCACGACGAATTCCTCCGGGGTGGACAGCAGGAAAAGGCAAGGAGGCTTCGGCCGGCATTCTTAATGCAAGATGAAACTTTGCTTCTTCGAAGAAAAGTGTTATAACGCACTTTTCTACTTTCGGACGCTTCGAATGTTATTCTTTCTCGACGGTGAAAAGTTGAAACCAGCTGAAAAGGAAAGTGAAGATTATGATGGATGGACTTTATACGTATATTTTTTTTGTAAAAGTTTCGTCTGCATTGTCCTGCGTTTGTATGTGAAAATATTTATTTAGAATGTGGTAATGGAAGAAGATGGTTAACTCAAAAGTTTCTCTAAAGTAATAAATCTATTTTTCTATTATATTATAAGTATTTTTAAGAAATTGTTTTCACATCGCATAACGAAATTTTATCTGTCTCAGCAGAATTAAATTAAATAATCAACAATTATTTCTCTCATGTATTTTTTGGTCATTTTATTTATTTAATTTTTCAATTCTGCAATTTCAATCTCTTAAGTTCTCTAAAAACTGTCATAGAAAAATTCAATTCTATCTCATATTCATTTTCTTTTGGCACCGAGAATTCAAATCGTTTACTCGCACACTCAAATGATTCGAAATGCTTATACGTATATATGATATTAACTGTAAAAAGAGAAGAATACCACCACGAGGTTAATTTGACTCGCTGCGATGGTGAAGGTACAAAATGCATTTTATTAATTTACAGGCGAACGATGCGGCTATGCGGCAATCTCAAAGCGTCGCGGACGTTCCTTTCATTCGTACATTGAAATAATTTAATGTCGGAATTTTGTGCGAAGCAATATCTTGAATGCATCTGTTGTATGCCTCGCTGTATATGTCGTAAACGATAGCCAACGTAATATTATTCCTGTTATTATGTCATATATATATATATATAGATTCGATGATTATTTATCTAGTATTTTGAAGACAAGACATTCTAAATTTAATCAATATATATTATTTTACTGTATTAAAAGTTCTATAAAACAAATCGATATTCAATTATAAATTTTGAGTGGACATAAAATTTATAAACAGGTACAGTTCAAGTTTTAAATAAAATAATCATGGAAAGGTCTCTAAATTTTAATAAACAGGTATATTGTGATAGGAAGTAGTTTTTTGCCAGTAAAAAATTATTTACTAATAGTATCCATGAAAAAATATTCTATTGCTAGAAAAAGTGATTACACAGTTTACTTTTTTTCTTGTAAGTAACAGTCTTTAACAAACAATACTTTGAAATACAATAGTTTTAAAATATGCTTATTACAAATTTTAAGAGAAAAACTTATTATTATGTACGCAAAATAAGAATTAAATTTCTTTTGAAGAATATTACAAAATTTTATCGAAGAAGTGACTTTATATAATAAGTAAATTGTATTTGTTTTAATTTAATAATATTGATTAAAATATTAAACTTACTAGGATTACATCGTATATCAGAATTCATAAATACATTTGCTTGTGCAGCAGCCCGGCATGCGCGTTCCACGACTTGTCTACCCTCTTTAAAACGCGGTGCAGAAAGAAGAACGAAATATTC